>NC_042961.1:57358570-57463570 GCF_901001165.1 Salmo trutta | reverse complement strand
GGGCTCTGTTTTCGGCTGGCGTTAAGGCGGCGCTAGTGGGAAATGCACGTACGTTCCTGGACAACTTCGATCTACTAAAGCCAGCGCTCTGCTGTTTTCAAACTTTTGAGCAAGGATTGGTAATTTACCTGTCTCATATCAGCTCGCTTGAGCTCAGATGGGAGGGGTGGAAATATTTGAGGTGTGTCCTTAAAATCGTGATAAGTGCTAATTTCAGCCAGCATTAGCAGGGATATGGAATACCAACCAAAAGCTGGTTTTAGCAGTATTATGGTATGAATTATGACAGTGGACGCAGAGCCTATCCAGTCCTGATGCACACTGTCCATATGCGCTAAACAGTAATGTGCTTTAGGTGTCTGTATAGGCTACTCTATATTTATAAACAAACAAAAAATAATGTTTTTCCCGTTTTGTTTTACGTGACTATAAACCAAACATGGCCTTTATTGAGAGGAGGGTACGCCATGTTAAAAAAATCTGTCCTGCCCAATGCAATTGCTAGTATCCAAGACTGTCGATAGAGAGATGGACTGTTCCTCCCCCCTCTTACTGAGAGTTGGACTGCTCCTCCCCCCCCCTCTTACTGAGAGATGGACTGCTCCTCCCCCCCCCTCTTACTGAGAGTTGGACTGCTCCCCCCCCCTCTTACTGAGAGATGGACTGCTCCTCCCCCCCTCTTACTGAGAGTTGGACTGCTCCTCCCCCCTCTTACTGAGAGTTGGACTGTTGACCCCCCCCCCCCCCCTTACCTACAAATGTTAATCTGCTCTTCCCCCTTACTGAGAGTTGGACTGTTGACCCCCCCCCCCCTTACCTACGAATATTGAACTGCTACTGTCCTGGATGCCCAGCAGGGTTACTGCTACTGTCCTGGATGCCCAGCAGGGTTACTGCTACTGTCCTGGATGACCAGCAGGGTTACTGCTACTGTCCTGGATGTCCAGCAGGGTTACTGCTACTGTCCTGGATGTCCAGCAGGGTTGCTGCTACTGTCCTGGATGTCCAGCAGGGTTACTGCTACTGTACCTGGGGAAGACTTGGGTGGATGTAGTGATGGTTGCTGGAAAACCCTGCTGACTGAGGCAGGAAGTGTAGTGGAGGGACATATCGGTTACCATCTCCCTCTGCATGGACTGATGAGCCAGGGGTTAAACATCACTGCTTGCATCCCTGCCATCTGAGAATATAGGGAACATGTGTCAAACTCATTCCATGGAGGGCAGAGTGTCTGCAGGTTTTCACCCCTCCCCTGTACTTTATTAATCAGTTAAGGTCATTGATTAGTTAGCAACTCCCCTCACCTGGTTGTCTAGGTCTTCATTGGACACAAATTGGACACTCAGTCCTCCATGGAATGAGTTTGACAACCCTGATTTAGGGCCCAGGGCCTCAGCTTGGATCAGGGCCTGAGCTTGGATCAGGGCCTCATCTTGGATCAGGGCCTCAGCTTGGATCAGGGCCTCAGCTTGGACCAGGGCCTCAGCTTGGATCAGGGCCTCAGCTTGGATCAGGGCCTCAGCTTGGATCAGGGCCTCAGCTTGGATCAGGGCCTCAGCTTGGATCAGGGCCTTAGTCTTGGACTGTTCTCCCCAGTTCTTACTGTTTTCACACTTTAATAAGTCAAGTTTGTTTCATCTACACTTCATATGAGAATGTCTCAAACACTAATCAGGCTAGAACTGGTGTGTGGATACAAACTGAAATACAACAGACAGTTTGTACCATTTGTGTGTTACAAGTGTGAAATATATTTTTAAACGGTGTTCTTTGAGCATGGTCTAAAATCATGTTTTAGGAAATGTCCACAATGCAATTAGTACAGCGCTAGATGGACAGATGGTAGGAGACAGAAAGTATTTGTATGTGAGAAATTTGAAATACATTTTAAAGTTTTCCATGAGCATGGTCTAAAATCATGTTTTTGTCAATCCCCACAATACAATGGAGTGCGTAACTGGCTGCTGGGAAGTCAGGCGCAGAAGGCCAGTACAATTTTTTTTTTTAAACAAATGTATGAAATGTATGCTTTCACTACTGTAAGTCGCTCTAGATAAGAGCGTCTGCTAAATGACTCAAAATGTAAATGTAATGAAAATGCATTTATAAATTACAAAATACATTCAGAACTACCAAAAGTTTAAGTTCAACATTTTATTAAACAAATTGGAGACAGTAAACACTCCTGAAATAGACATTAGGAGGTTCATCAGTAGCCTTGGTAACAAGGCTGGGGGTAGAGGGAGGTAAATTAGTACCATTGGTAACAAGGCCTGGGGTAGAGGGAGGTCCATCAGTAGCCTTGGTAACAAGGCCTGGGGTAGAGGGAGGTCCATCAGTACCATTGGTAACAAGGCCTGTGGTAGAGGGAGTTTCTGACAGGGCTCTGATGATACAGGCAGGTGCAAAGGGGACAAAACATGCCCTTGTCCCAGTCCTGTCTTTTTCTGTCTCTGATTCACTTTCACTTATGGTGACAGAGAGATGGACAGGGACTGAACTGAGATCTCAAACAATTCCCTTTAAACCACGCAGGCCTTGTTTCATTATATTTACCTCCAAGAAAATAGAAAACAACAGCAGCTAGGATGAACACCAAAACAACCACCACCACCACCACCACCACCACCACCACTAACACCACCATTGTTGGCCTTCCTGTGTTGTCGCAGTGCTTCTCTTTGGGAGTGACAGTGAGAGTGACAGCTTCTGGATTTCCTCTCTGTTTGTCAGGGCCGAAGAAACACAGGTATGTCCCCTGATCAGAACGGCGTAGGTCAGTGAGGGGGAGGGAAATGTGTCCCTGTCTGTAATCATCGTTGGACCCAGAATCCCAGTTCTCAAACCGAGGGCCATAGATTATATTCCCTGCTGTGACATTCAGAGCAGTCTGTCCATCCTTTTTGCAGTAGATGTTTACCTCACTGTCAGGAGTTTGTTTATTAGTTAAGATATAGAAGTTGAGTTGAAAATTAGATCCAATGTAAGCAGGTTTACCTACAACAATGGAGACTAAAACTACAACCTTTACATCTTGAGTCTTACCACAGTGACACTCAAACCACCCCATATCATTAAATACAACAGAGGTGATGTTGAGATAGAGGTCTCCATCCCCGTGTTTAACTCTGTTCTCAAAGCCCACTCCTGGTGTGAAATCTTTTTGGTACAGTGTAGCGACCGTGGTGTGTGTAACACCTGCTGATTTACTCTCATAGCGATGCTTCCATTCAATAATACCACCAAATGATCCAGAGAAGGGGAGTGTGACAGTCTCATTCAAAACAACTGTAATTGTAGGAAGTACGGAGGATTCCACAACGTAGAAAAACACATGGTGTGAAAAAGCGATAAAAAAGGTCTTCAATAAACAATTCATCGTAGAATGCTGGACAGCGGTGAGCAATGCTGGAAGTTGGGGTTCGGGGGGCCGGGCTGGAAGTTGGAGTCCGGGGAAGGCTGTTGGAGTCCGGGCTGTCTGTTGGAGGCTGGGGTTCGGGGAAGGCTGTTGGAGTCCAGGAGTCCGGGCTGTCTGTTGGAGGCTGGGGTTCGGGGAAGGCTGTTGGAGTCCAGGAGTCCGGGCTGTCTGTTGGAGGCTGGGGTTCGGGGAAGGCTGTTGGAGTCCAGGAGTCCGGGCTGTCTGTTGGAGGCTGGGGTTCGGGGAAGGCTGTTGGAGTCCAGGAGTCCGGGCTGTCTGTTGGAGGCTGGGGTTCGGGGGCCAAGGCAGGTCTCCTTGGCAATGCTCAAGCACTCAATCTGGCATCAGGCTACTTTGTTAGTGTTGGCAGCTTCCTTGTCGCTTCCTTTCTCAGCAAATATGTTAGTTATAAATGTCCTTTCTCAGCAAACAGCTTCGTTATAAATGGGTAAGATGGTGACTCCTCCCCCTTAAATGATGGCTCCGCCTCTAGACTCCTCCTCCTTAACGTTACCCGAGAATGGACTGCTCCTCCCCTTACCGAGGTTTAGAAGCAACATTTGTAAGAACGTTACATACGTTACATTAGACACTAATACTAGACACTAATACACAAATATAACCTAAATGAATGTAGGTAATTAACTTTGTTCTTGGACGTGTAAATGTAACTGGTAAAGTAATATAGTAGTAGCTTGGCCTTATTCAGTGGTAGAGAGGCAGCGGTAGCTTGGCATGTGAAGGCTTCATTTCACCTGTAGTGTAATAGTATGCTTGGTCCTGGTTAGATAACTTTGTGTCTACTATTTTCTAAAACAGATTTATTTTATAGTGACTGACTTGACTGTCCATTTCGAACCCCAGTTCACTCAGATAGCCTACCTAATGAGTGTTATTGTAGATATAGAGAGACGACTGTAGACTACTAGAGCACTGTGGAGTCGAGAGTCTTGTCAGAACCGAGACACTGACAATGCAGAGGACAGTCAGTTTCATAACAGAATAAAGACTGAAGATACCACAGCCCAGACGTTATTCTCCCGTCCAGCAACACTACAACTGCCAGTAGAAATCAAACCATTTTCAGCGTCAAACCAGCAGACTAATCCTACCCCCATTACCCATATCAACCATGTGCTCAGTGTCCTTTTCTCATAAATCATAATATCACTGCCTACTCTATAATGTTATACATTATACCATTATATTCCTCAAAAATGATCTGACAGTTCTTTTAAGTTTATTCAAGTAGTTTATTACAAATTTTTCAAGTACGATATTTGCCATTTACAAGTATGAACAGTAATTCATATATTGGAATAATTCGTTGGAGATCTCGCTCATACAGTAGCACGTACATGTAAACAGTAAAACAGTCTCAAATAGAATATAAATACATATAAATAGAACAACAACTAAAAGAGCAGAGTGGTAAGATTATAATACCACTACAGTCATAAATGTTAAAGAGTTAAAAACAGCAGTCAGATAAAAGGTATTCTTGAACCTGGTAGTGGAGGTCCTGCTGTACTTCCTCCACACAGTCAGCCTGCCCGACTGTCCTGTACCTCCCTCTGGATGGCAGCGGTGGCAGAGTAGAGAGAGAAACCGATGAAGTGTGGAAGTCATGCTGGTAGCGGAGGAGAGAGTAGAGAGTACAGAGATGTCTTGGATCCACAGAGTGATAGCCGTACAGAATATTCCCTTTACTCAATATCTGACGGTCCATAGACTAAAGAGAAAGAGAGATGGTGAGAGACTGGTCCGTTCAGAGAACAGGGGGAAAACAGGCTCACTGGCTCTCCTCCATCTGTCCTTACAACATTACGCGTTTCTAACTAGTAGCGGGGTAAGTCTGGGTGAAAAGGATAGAGTGTCAACAAATCAGATGCCTGTCGCCGCGGAGTGCAGGTAGTAGAGGTGGAGCTCGTTGCGCAGTGTGTGTAGTCGCGCTGGAAGCACATTGCGCGTAGTTGGGGTGGCAGCGGAGTGCTGGTACTGTGGGTGTAGTGTAGAGCGCGTAGTTGGGGTGGAGTGCTGGTACTGTGGGTGTAGTGTAGAGCGTGTAGTTGGGGTGGAGTGCTGGTACTGTGGGTGTAGTGTAGAGCGCGTAGTTGGGGTGGAGTGCTGGTACTGTGGGTGTAGTGTAGAGCGTGTAGTTGGGGTGGAGTGCTGGTACTGTGGGTGTAGTGTAGAGCGCGTAGTTGGGGTGGAGTGCTGGTACTGTGGGTGTAGTGTAGAGCGCGTAGTTGGGGTGGAGTGCTGGTACTGTGGGTGTAGTGTAGAGCGCGTAGTTGGGGTGGCAGCGGAGTGCTGGTACTGTGGGTGTAGTGTAGAGCGCGTAGTTGGGGTGGAGTGCTGGTACTGTGGGTGTAGTGTAGAGCGTGTAGTTGGGGTGGCAGCGGAGTGCTGGTACTGTGGGTGTAGTGTAGAGCGCGTAGTTGGGGTGGAGTGCTGGTACTGTGGGTGTAGTGTAGAGCGCGTAGTTGGGGTGACAGCGGAGTGCTGGTACTGTGGGTGTAGTGTAGAGCGCGTAGTTGGGGTGGCAGCGGAGTGCTGGTACTGTGGGTGTAGTGTAGAGCGCGTAGTTGGGGTGGCAGCGGAGTGCTGGTACTGTGGGTGTAGTGTAGAGCGCGTAGTTGGGGTGGCAGCGGAGTGCTGGTACTGTGGGTGTAGTGTAGAGCGTGTAGTTGGGGTGGCAGCGGAGTGCTGGTACTGTGGGTGTAGTGTAGAGCGCGTAGTTGGTGTGGCAGCGGAGTGCTGGTACTGTGGGTGTAGTGTAGAGCGCGTAGTTGGGGTGACAGCGGAGTGCTGGTACTGTGGGTGTAGTGTAGAGCGTGTAGTTGGGGTGACAGCGGAGTGCTGGTACTGTGGGTGTAGTGTAGAGCGCGTAGTTGGGGTGGCAGCGGAGTGCTGGTACTGTGGGTGTAGTGTAGAGCGCGTAGTTGGGGCGGCAGCGGAGTGCTGGCACTGGAGGAGGTGGCGCAGTGTGTCTAGTCCGGAAGGATGCACAGTACGCTTAGTTGGGGCGGCCTTCTGACACTGAGGAAGTGAAAGACTCATCCACCAAGCCTAAACGAGCTACACCCCAGATAGCAGAGCTGCTCTGTGGCTTAAATGGCAGGGTGCTCACAATATGCTCAAAGTCCAACCTTCTCCTCCTGACCTGACCGGTACCACCTGACCTGGAACACAACTATTGGTTGATGCAATGTAGGCGACCTCGTACCAATTCAATAGGCTGGGCTGCAGTAGAGGCACTCAGCAGTTCTTCTGGTTCTCTGGTTTTAATCCTAGACCCCATCTCCACAGGAGTCCTTTTGCCTTTTGGTAGGCCGTCATTGTAAATAATAATATTTTCTTAACTCACTAGCCTAGTTAAAAGGTTAAATAAAAATAAAATATAATAAATAAAAAAATAACATGTATTTCTTATCAACATAACAGTGATGTTGAATGACCCGGTTACACCCCCTGTTCTGGATCATGACATGGTGGCAGAAATAACAAGGGAAAGAAAGAACCATAGAATAAATGGAACATTCTGCTGTCTCTCCGTAGATCAAACACCAAGAAAAGTCATCCTCTCAGGAACAAGCAGCAGCGTGTCTCTCTCTACTCTGAAGTCCCCAACCCACTGAATTCCTTTCACTCTGATCTGAACGAGGACACATACATTTTACACATCGTTTTACCTGCGCGCCACCAGGGGACGTGTCTAACAAGGGCATCCCCTCCGGCTCTAAGCCACACGTTTGTTTTACCTGCGCGCCACCAGGGTCAGGGGACGTGTCTAACAAGGGCATCCCCTCCGGCTCTTAGCCACACGTTTGTTTTACCTGCGCGCCACCAGGGTCGGAGGATGTGTCTAACAAGGGCATCCCCTCCGGCTCTAAGCCACATGTTTGTTTTACCTGCGCGCCACCAGGGTCAGGGGACGTGTCTAACAAGGGCATCCCCACCGGCTCTAAGCCAGACGTTTGTTTTACCTGCGCGCCACCAGGGTCGGGGACGTGTCTAACAAGGGCATCCCCTCCGGCTCTAAGCCACACGTTTGTTTTACCTGCGCGCCACCAGGGTCAGGGGACGTGTCTAACAAGGGCATCCCCTCCAGCTCTAAGCCACACGTTTGTTTTGCCTGTGCGCCACCAGGGAGAAGGGGACGTGTCTAACAAGGGCATCCCCTCCGGCTCTAAGCCACACGTTTGTTTTAGCTGCGCGCCACCAGGGAGAAGGGTACGTGTCTAACAAGGGCATCCCCACCGGCTCTAAGCCACAAGTTTGTTTTACCTGCGCACCACCAGGGTCGGGGACGTGTCTAACAAGGGCATCCCCTCCGGCTCTAAGCCAGACGTTCGTTTTACCTGCGCGCCACCAGGGTCAGGGGACGTGTCTAACAAGGGCATCCCCTCCGGCTCTAAGCCACACGTTTGTTTTACCTGCGCGCCACCAGGGAGAAGGGGACGTGTCTAACAAGGGCATCCCCTCCGGCTCTAAGCCACACGTTTGTTTTACCTGCGCGCCACCAGGGTCAGGGGACGTGTCTAACAAGGGCATCCCCTCTGGCTCTAAGCCACACGTTTGTTCTACCTGCGCGCCACCAGGGTCAGGGGACGTGTCTAACAAGGGCATCCCCTCCGGCTCTAAGCCACACGTTTTTTTTTCCTGCGCGCCACCAGGGTCGGGGACGTGTCTAACAAGGGCATCCCCTCCGGCTCTAAGCCAGGCTTTCGTTTTACCTGCGCGCCACCAGGGTCAGTGGACGTGTCTAACAAGGGCATCCCCTCCGGCTCTAAGCCACACGTTTTTTTTCCTGCGCGCCACCAGGGTCGGGGACGTGTCTAACAAGGGCATCCCCTCCGGCTCTAAGCCAGACTTTCGTTTTACCTGCGCGCCACCAGGGTCAGTGGACGTGTCTAACAAGGGCATCCCCACCGGCTCTAAGCCACATGTTTGTTTTACCTGCGCGCCACCAGGTAGAAGGGGACGTGTCTAATAAGGGCATCCCCACCGGCTCTTAGCCACACGTTTGTTTTACCTGCGCGCCACCAGGGTCAGTGGACGTGTCTAACAAGGGCATCCCCTCCAGCTCTAAGACACACGTTTGTTTTGCCTGCGCGCCACCAGGGGACGTGTCTAACAAGGGCATCCCCTCCGGCTCTAAGCCATACGTTTGTTTTACCTGCGCGCCACCAGGGGACGTGTCTAACAAGGGCATCCCCTCCGGCTCTAAGCCACACGTTTGTTTTGCCTGCGCGCCACCAGGTCCTTCAGTAGCTTTGTTAACAAGGCCTGGGTTAGAGGGAGGTCTATCAGTAGCCTTGGTAACAAGGCCTGGGGTAGAGGGAGGTCCATCAGTAGCCTTGGTAACAAGGCCTAGGGTAGAGGGAGGTTCTAACCGATCTCTGATTATACAAGCAGGTGCAAAGGGGACACAACATGTCCTTGTCCCAGTCCTGTCTTCTTCTGTCTCTGATTTACTTTCACTTATGGTGACGGAGAGATGCTCCCCACCCTGTTCAGCTTCTGGACAGGGACTGAACTGAGATCTTGAACACTTCTCTTTAAAAGTAATACATTGGAATAAGTTGTTGGAGCTCTCTCCCATATAGTAGACCTACACAGCACACAGAGGTATACAGTATGCATCACAGTAGACCTACATAGCACACAGAGCTATCCAGTATCCATCACAGTAGACCTACACAGCACACAGAGGTATACAGTATCCATCATAGTAGACCTACACAGCACACAGAGGTATACAGTATCCATCATAGTCGACCTACACAGCACAAAGAGGTATACAGTATGCATCATAGTAGACCTACACAGCACACAGAGCTATACAGTATCCATCATAGTAGACCTACACAGCACACAGAGGTACAGTATCCATCATAGTAGACCTACACAGGACACAGAGGTACAGTATCCATCATAGTAGACCTACACAGCACACAGAGGTATACAGTATTCATCATCGTAGACCTACACAACACACAGAGCTATACAGTATCCATCATAGTAGACCTACACAGCACACAGAGGTATACAGTATCCATCATAGTCGACCTACACAGCACACAGAGGTATACAGTATCCATCATAGTAGACCTACACAGCACACAGAGGTAGACAGTATCCATCATAGTAGACCTACACAGCACACGGTGGTATACAGTATCCATCATAGTAGACCTACACAGCACACAGAGGTATACAGTATCCATCATAGTAGACCTACACAGCACACAGAGGTATACAGTATCCATCATAGTAGACCTACACAGCACACAGAGGTGTACAGTATCCATCATAGTAGACCTACACAGCACACAGAAGTATACAGTATCCATCATCACACATAGTAAACTATGTAGTTTAACGATTGATTCCGAAGTTTTGTGTCTGTATCTTGAGGAATGACATTTGAAGTATGTATCCATCATTTGATGTGGAAAATGTATTGACAATGTACAAAATACATTGTGAACGACAAAAAAGTTTAAGTTCAACATTTTATTAAACAAATTGGAGACAGTAAACAATCCTGAAATAGACATTAGAAGGAGGTCCATCAGTAGCCTTGGTAACAAGGCCTGGGGTAGAGGGATGCCCATCAAGCATTGGTATCCAGGCCTGGG
Source organism: Salmo trutta (assembly GCF_901001165.1). Taxonomy (NCBI): domain Eukaryota; kingdom Metazoa; phylum Chordata; class Actinopteri; order Salmoniformes; family Salmonidae; genus Salmo; species Salmo trutta. The sequence goes on along the minus strand of NC_042961.1, from coordinate 57,453,505 downwards.
GTAGAGGGAGGTCCATCAGTAGCCTTGGTAACAAGGCCTGTAGTAGAGGGAGGTCCATCAGTAGCCTTGGTAACAAGGCCTGTAGTAGAGGGAGGTTCTGACAGGGCTCTGATGATACAGGCAGGTGCAACGGGAACAAAACATGGCCTTGTCCCAGTCCTGTCTTCTTCTGTCTCTGATTTACTTTCACTTATGGTGACAGAGAGATGCTCCCCACCCTGTTCACCTTCTGGACAGGGACTGAACTGAGATCTCAAACAATTCCCTTTAAACCACGCAGCCATTGTTTCTTTCAATCTACCTCCAAGAAAATAGAAAACAACAGCAGCAAGGATGATCACCACCACCACCACCACCAACACCACCATTGTTGGCCTTCCTGTGTCGTCGCAGTGCTTATTTTTGGGAGTGACAGTGAGAGCGACAGCTCCTGGATTTCCTATCTGGTGGTCAGGGCCGAAGAAGCACCAGTATGTCCCCTGATCAGAACGGCGTAGGTTGGTGAGGATGCAGGAAATATCTCCCTTTCGGTAACCATCCATGGACACAGATACCCTGTCCTGATACCCAGAGCCATAGGTTATGTACCCTCCACTGATGGTAAACACATTCTGTCCATCTTTAAAAATTGGATATTTATCTCACTGTCCTTTATCCATGTTCTGGTTGAGCCATGGAAGGGAAGTTTGACATTATCTCCAACATGGAAAGATATTTCAGTGACTTCTACCAAGACTTCTAGTTTTACACCGTGTAAAAAGTTGTTGTTGCAGACACACTCATACCACCCCTTGTCATTGTACTCAGCTGAGGAGATGGTGAGAGAGAGGTTTCCATTCTGGAGTTGAACCCTGTTCTCATAACCCTCTCCTGGGATTAAATTATTTCCGTCAAATGTAGCAACTGTCTTGTTACAGAAGCTCCCTGCAGCACCCTGACAATGCCTCCACTCCATGACACCCCCATGACATGATCCAGAGAAGGGAAGTATGATCCTCTCATTCAACATCACTGTTATGTGATCAGACAAGCAGTATTTAGCAACAAGTGCAAACAGGAAAAAGGTGATGACTCGTCCCCCCTTCATAATCGACACAGTTCTCTCTGGCAGTGCTCACGTCCTCAATTTGGTTTCCGGGAATTTTGTTGTTCTTGGCGGTTGGCAGTTCTTTTATGCTCATACAGAAATCTCACTTCAGGGAAGAACTCACTTTAGGGAAGAACTCACTTCAGGGAAGAACTCACTTCAGGGAAGAACTCACTTTAGGGAAGATGGTGACTCATCCCCCTTATCTGAAAATGGACTGCTCCTCCCCTTACCGAGGTTTATAATGCTGCTGTTTTTGTTCAAGAGTTCTGGATGCAATATTTTTTATTTTGTTATAAGAACATTACATTACACACTAATAAGTTTCACAAATATAACGTAAATAATGTAGTTAATTAACGTCTTTTTTTTTCGTGGACCGGGCCAGAAATTGGAGTTCCGGGATACCTTCACAGCCCAGGTCTCCTGACCGTCAACACTACAGATTCTAGTCGGACTACAGATTCTAGTCGGACTACAGATTCTAGATGGAGGCAACCCGCTTTTTCATCGTCAAACCAGCAGACTAATACAACTACCACAACCATGTCCCTGTGTCCTCTGTTCCCTTTTCTTAAATATCATCATATATACACAATATCATTATATACATTATACTATCGTTATATTTCTCTGGTACAGAAATTATCTGACAGTTCCAAACTCAAATCCAAAAAATTCTACATTTATTCAAGGAGTTTATGAAATTAGTTTATTCAAGTAGTATATTTTCCATTTGCAAGTATTACAAGTAATACATTGGAATTCTTCGTTGGAGCTCTCTCCCATACAGTAGGCCTACATAGCACACAGAGGTATACAGTAAAACAGTCATAAATGGAACAAATACAACATATGACAAGTAGAACAACAATAAAAACACTACAGTCATCAACGCTAATAACAGCAGTCAGATAAAAGCTTTAGTTGAATGTGGTAGTGAAGGTGTTCCTGTCCTTCCTCCAGCCAGTAAACTTACCCGGATGGTCCTGTACCTCTGCCTACCCGACGGTCTCATACCTCCACAGAGTAGGTTTGTGTTGGTTGACTATGTCAGGTCGGGACCCACTGGGCACAAACTGGTTGAATTAACGTTGTTTCAAAGTCATTTCAATGAAATTACATTGAACCAACGTAGAATTGACGTCTGTACCCAGTGGGGAGAGATATTTATGGCCTGGAATTATAAAAGTCCACATCGCACTGAAGTTGTAGATTTTCCGACGTCCCGGTTGTTCTGAACGTGTCATTAAAACAGTCCACCAGATCCACCTCAGTACCTCCTTTATTGACAGCAATGTGATTATCTCCTGCTTCCTAAAATCCTCTACCATGTCCTTTCTCTTCTTTGTGTTCAGCTCCACGTTGTTTCCACTGCACCTCGCTGTTAGACATTGCACTTATTGTCTGTCTATAGATAGTGATAGATAGTGATATTGTTAGTGAAGAACCCTATGAAGTTATTAGTCTCACAATGGATTTCTAGGAACCCCTTATATTATAGTGCTATGATAATACAAACCAACAGCCTCCTTAATATCTAAACATATTATTTCAAAGACTGAGAATGGAACGTTCTACATGAAATATGTACTTTATTATTGTCAATGACATGGCACACAGCCATTGGTTGATGCAATGTGGCGTGTGGAATGTAGACGTCCTCCTACTTATTCAGTGGGCTGGGCTGCAGAGTAACTCAGCAGTGAATGGTAGCGACCGACTACAGAGTAGAGTGTGACATGCCAGTGTTTGTTCCTGGGGGGATGTGTTTTCTTGGTGTTTGATCTACGGAGAGACAGCAGAATGTTCCATTTATTCTATGGTTCTTTCTTTCCCTTGTTATTTCTGCCACCATGTCATGATCCAGAACAGGGGGTGTAACAGGGTCATTCAACATCACTGTTGAACGCAGTCTCACAATTAATTAGTGCATATATGCACATAATGCATTCCTGCAAATTTTGTGCGTTTTTGTGCGGCTTAATTCGTGAGAAAAGACACAAATTTAACCAGTAGGCTACACACAAGCCTTTGCAAAAATCATATAGACGCGATAGTTTATATTTAATTTTTGTTCTTCTTAATGGCTAATTCAACGTTATGAATATTGTAATGAAACAGGCAGGGAACAGGTCTCGAACCCTCGACCTTCTAGCCCGAGGTCCGGCGCGCTATCAGAGTCGATTTCCGCGCTTATAAACCCAGGGTCGTTACACTATACAGAAATGCTGTCTTTGTTTAACCATGTTTTAAAATGTGTTGTTGTATGCCTATATGTACTGTTTAGACTTGCTGAACACACACAATATTGCATCCAGAACTCTTGAACAAAAACAGCAGCATTATAAACCTCGGTAAAGGGAGGAGGAGTCCATTTTCAGATAAGGGGGATGAGTCACCATCGTCCCGAAGATCTTCCCGAAAGTGAGATCACTGCCTCATGCATAAAAGGGTGCGGAGCAGCTACAAAGCAACAACAAAATTCCCTGAAGCCAAATTGAGGACGTGAGCACTGCCAGAGAGAACTGTGTCGATTATGAAGGGGGGACGAGTCATCACCTTTTTCCTGTTTGCACTTGTTGCTAAATACTGCTTGTCTGATCACATAACAGTGATGTTGAAAGAGAGGATCATACTTCCCTTCTCTGGATCATGTCATGGGGGTGTCATGGAGTGGAGGCATTGTCAGGGTGCTGCTGTTCTCTGGATCATGTCATGGGGGTGTCATGGAGTGGAGGCATTGTCAGGGTGCTGCTGTTCTCTGGATCATGTCATGGGGGTGTCATGGAGTGGAGGCATTGTCAGGGTGCTGCAGGGAGCTTCTGTAACAAGACAGTTGTTACATTTGACGGAAATAATTTAATCCCAGGAGAGGGTTATGAGAACAGGGTTCAACTCCAGAATGGAAACCTCTCTCTCACCATCTCCTCAGCTGAGTACAATGACAAGGGGTGGTATGAGTGTGTCTGCAACAACAAGGTTTTACAGGATGTAGAACTAGAAGTCTTGATCCCCTTTAAAATATCTGCCCATGTTGGAGATAATGTCAAACTTCCCTTCCATGGCTCAACTAGAACATGGATAAAGGACTGTGAGATAAATATCCAATGTTTTAAAGATGGACAGAATGTGTTTACCATCAGTGGAGGGTACATAACCTATGGCTCTGGGTATCAGGACAGGGTATCTGTGTCCATGGATGGTTACCGAAAGGGAGATATTTCCTTCATCCTCACCAACCTACGCCGTTCTGATCAGGGGACATACTGGTGCTTCTTCGGCCCTGACCACCAGATAGGAAATCCAGGAGCTGTCGCTCTCACTGTCACTCCCAAAAAGAAGCACTGCGACGACACAGGAAGGCCAACAATGGTGGTGTTGTTGGTGGTGGTGGTGGTGGTGGTGATCATCCTAGCTGCTGTTGTTTTCTATTTTCTTGGAGGTAAATATAATGAAACAATGGCTGCGTGGTTTAAAGGGAATTGTTTGAGATCTCAGTTCAGTCTCTGTCCAGAAGGTGAACAGGGTGGGGAGCATCTCTCTGTCACCATAAGTGAAGGTGAATCAGAGACAGAAGAAGACAGGACTGGGACAGGGACATGTTGTGTCCCCTTTGCACCTGCTTGTATCATCAGAGATCGGTTAGAACCTCCCTCTACCCCAGACCTTGTTACCAAGGCTACTGATGGACCTCCCTCTACTACAGGCCTTGTTACCAAGGCTACTGATGGACCTCCCTCTACCCCAGGCCTTGTTACCAATGGTACTGATGGACCTCCCTCTACCCCAGGCCTTGTTACCAAGGCTACTGATGGACCTCCCTCTACTACAGGCCTTGTTACCAAGGCTACTGATGGACCTCCCTCTACCCCAGGCCTTGTTACCAAGGCTACTGATGGACCTCCCTCTACTACAGGCCTTATTACCAATGGTACTGATGGACCTCCCTCTAACCCCAGCCTTGTTACCAAGGCTACTGATGGACCTCCCTCTACCCCAGGCCTTGTTACCAAGGCTACTGATGAACCTCCCTCTACCCCAGGCCTTGTTACCAAGGCTACTGATGGACCTCCCTCTACCCCAGGCATTGTTACCAAGGCTACTGATGGACCTCCCTCTACCCCAGACCTTGTTACCAATGGTACTGATGGACCTCCCTCTATCCCAGGCCTTGTTACCAAGGCTACTGATGGACCTCCCTCTACCCCAGGCCTTGTTACCAATGGTACTGATGGACCTCCCTCTACTACAGGCCTTGTTACCAAGGCTACTGATGGGCCTCCCTCTACCCCAGGCCTTGTTACCAATGGTACTGATGGACCTCCCTCTACCCCAGGCCTTGTTACCAATGGTACTGATGGACCTCCCTCTACCCCAGGCCTTGTTACCAAGGCTACTGATGGACCTCCCTCTACCCCAGGCCTTGTTACCAAGGCTACTGATGGACCTCCCTCTAACCCAGGCCTTGTTACCAAGGCTACTGATGGACCTCCCTCTACCCCAGGCCTTGTTACCAAGGCTACTGATGGACCTCCCGCTAATGTCTATTTCAGTAGTGTTTACTGTCTCCAGTTTGTTTAATAAAATGTTGAACTTAAACTTTTAGTAGTTGAATGTATTTTGTACATGATCAATTCATTTTACACATCACATTATGGATATACCTCAAATGTTATTCTACAAGATCCAGACACAAAACAACTGAATCAATCGTTAAACTACATGGTTTACAATATGTGATGATGGGTACTGTATACCTCTGTGTGCTGTGTAGGTCTACTATGATGGATACTGTATACCTCTGTGTGCTGTGTAGGTCTACTATGATGGATACTGTATAGCTCTGTGTGCTGTGTAGGTCTACTATGATGGATACTATGATTGACAAAGCAAAAGAACATAACATCATGTTAGAAATAGTCTTTATAGAATGTGGTTTGTATATTTTGTATCCATTGTAGCCTAACTATTCATAACAATGTTTTAAATGCAGCTATGCTGCATGATGTCAACTACACAGAGGAAATGTTAAATAAAATACAGCAAACATTTATTTATCTTTTGTTCAAATGCACACAGTCATGGTGCTACTATGTAGTGAAGACGTGGCTGTAGATGAAGGCAGACCCCCACACCTCTCTGATTCAGAGGGTTAAATGTGGAAGACACATTTCAATACATTCACTTGGACACCTGACTAGGTATCCCCCTTTCCCTTTTCCCTTTAGTTCATATTGTACTTGACTTGGTGATGGAAGAGGGAAACATGAACATCCCTTTTATATGCATTACATTCCCATGCAACTCTACACTAGTGTCACAACTTCCGCCGAGGTCGGTCCCTCTCCTTGTTCGGGCGGCGTTCGGCGGTCGACGTCACCGGTCTTCTAGCCATCGCCGATCCACCTTTCATTTTCCATTTGTTTTGTCTTGTTTTCCACACCTGGTTTGCATTCCCTCATTACTCGTCTTGCATATAACGCTCTGTTTCCCCCCATGTCTGTGTGTGGAATTGTTATGTGTAAATGTATGTGTACTCCAGGCTGGTTTGCTCCAGGTTACTGTAACCCGTGTGTGGTTAGTTTTCTGAGTGCCATGTTTTGTTCGCCTCAATAAAGGGCTCCGTTTGCTACGCATTTCTGCTCTCCTGCGCCTGACTTCCCAGCAGCCAGTTACACACTCCATTGTATTGTGGGGATTACCAAAAACATGATTTTAGACCATGTTCATGGAACATTTTTTTCAAAGATTGTTGACAGTTGTAACACAAATGGTGTCTCCAATCATCTCTCCTTACAGTTCTGTACAGTACTAATTAGAGTGTGGAAATGGCTGGAAACACAATTTTAGACCATGTTCATGGACAACAGTTTCAAAAGGTATTTCACATGTGTACCACACAAATATTGTCTCCTACCATCTGTCCTTCTAGTGCTGTAATAGCTGCATTGTGGACATTTCCTAAAACATGACTTTACACCATGTTCATGGAAAATGTTTAAATGTATTTCACATTTCTCACATACAAATACTTTCTGTCTCCTACCATCTGTCCATCTAGCGCTGTACTAATTGCATTGTGGACATTTCCTAAAACATGATTTTAGACCATGCTCAAAGAACACCGTTTAAAAATATATTTCACAATTGTAACACACAAATGATACAAACTGTCTGTTGTATTTCAGTTTGTATCCACACACCAGTTCTAGCCTGATTAGTGTTTGAGACATTCTCATATGAAGTGTAGATGAAACAAACTTGACTTATTAAAGTGTGAAAACAGTAAGAACTGGGGAGAACAGTCCAAGACTAAGGCCCTGATCCAAGCTGAGGCCCTGATCCAAGCTGAGGCCCTGATCCAAGCTGAGGCCTTGATCCAAGCTGAGGCCCTGATCCAAGCTGAGGCCCTGATCCAAGCTGAGGCCCTGATCCAAGCTGAGGTCCTGATCCAAGATGAGGCCCTGATCCAAGCTGAGGCCCTGGTCCAAGCTGAGGCCCTGGTCCAAGCTGAGGCCCTGGTCCAAGCTGAGGTAATGATCCAAGCTGAGGCCCTGATCCAAGCTGAGGCCCTGATCCAAGCTGAGGCCCTGATCCAAGATGAGGCCCTGATCCAAGCTGAGGCCATGATCCAAGCTGAGGCCCTGGGCCCTAAATCAGGGTTGTCAAACTCATTCCATGGAGGACTGAGTGTATGCTGGTTTTTGTTATTTCCTTTCAATTTGTGTCCAATGAAGACCTAGACAACCAGGTGAGGGGAGTTTCTAACTAATCAATGACCTTAACTGATTAATAAAGTACAGGGGAGGGTGAAAACCTGCAGACCCTCTGCCCTCCATGGAATGAGTTTGATACATGTGCCCTATATTCTCAGATGGCAGGGATGCAAGCAGTGATGTTTAACCCCTGGCTCATCAGGCCATGCAGATGGAGATGGTAGACTATATGTCTCTCTTGTCATTATATATGTTGCCCTAGAAGACTGCTGTTATGATGAAGACATCACGTCTACAGATGTTATCTAATGAGCATTGCATTATCTCAAGATGCAGACATAAAAATATATATTTCCCCACTTCTGTTCCCAAGTCCAAACTTTGCCTACATTTAGTGTATCATTTTACTGCAAGAAATGTTTAATTCTGCTGGAGATATTATTAAGGCTATAGTCCTATTCACACTGGACTAGTATTACTAGAAGACGTTGGTTATGTATTTATTACCCCAGAATGTCCGTTATTCCAGAGGACCTTTCAGACGCGATTCATTTTTTACAAACTGACCCCTGTAATTATTTTTATTTTTTTCTCTATAAATTGACAGCTATGACGGAAGCCTGGAGGTTTTTTTCTCGGCGTGAAAATACAGTCCAGGTGATAACAGGCTACAGTAATAACTCCAGCTTGGTTCCTATGGTTCTAAACCATAACAAACCATATTTGGTATAGTGTCGCAATAAGATTTAAATTGAGGAGTGTGATCATAATCATAAGGATATTTTAGCGATCCGCAGTAGAAGATGTCATAAATGACCCCAGCCTTCATATGTGAGGTAAACAGCAAGGCCTAACTTCCACTTGAGTTTTAGACTATGGCTGAGAAAGTCAAGTTGTACCAAACACTGTCACTGTATTATAGCTACACCTATTGGATTAGTAAGCAAACATATTTTTGTGATCCTCCAGAAATGTATTTTTCCCAGAATTCCTGTTTCTAACCTGTGTTTGAAAGCTGTTAAATGGAGTGCATCCCTTCCCTTCCCTTACCCCCCTTCCCCCCCTTTCCCCCCCTTCCCTTCCCCTCCCCTCCCCTCCCCTCCATTACAAAGAGTTGATGAGTATTCCTGACTTCACTAGTCGGTGACACATGCATTATATTTTGAACTTTACCTCCATCTAGTGTATCTATTTTGAAATGCTATGGGCTGATCCAGGTACTCTTTTTCCACCATAAGGGTACATAGGCCTTTTAGATGGGGAACATGGGGTGCATTACAAAGGGACTTAGAGAGTCAGTTCTGACCACAAACTAGCCGCTGTTAATATTCAACATCAATACAAAATCAAAGATTCACAGAATAAACTGCTTTAGTTGCTCTCCTTCACACTCTCCAAGACCATAGCTACACATGAAGACACCGAGATCCGAGGTACTTTAAAAATAATATATATATATATATATATATATATATATATATATATGTACAGTATATATGTACAGTACCAGTCAAAAGTTTTAGAACACCTACTCATTCAAGGGTTCTTTATTTTTTACTATTTTCTACATTTTTTAAATAATAGTGTAGACATCAAAACTAGGAAATAACATATATGGAATCATGTAGTAACCAAAAAAGTTAAACAAATCAAATATATATATATTATATTTGAGATTGTTCAAAGTAGCCAACCTTTGGCTTGATGACAGCTTTGCACACTTTTGGCATTTTATCAACCAGCTTCATGAGGTAGTCACCTAGAATGCATTTCAATTAGAAGGTGTGCCTTCTTAAAAGTTAGAGCCAATTAGATGTGTTGTGACAATGTTGGGAGGATATACAGAAGATAGCCCTAAGTCCATATTATGGCAAGAACAGCACAAAAAAGCAAAGAGAAACGACAGTCCATCATTACTTTAAGACATGAAGGTCAGTCAATATTGAACATTTCAAGAACTTTGAAAGTTTCTTCAATTGTAGTTGCAAAAACCATCAAGCGTTATGATGAAATTGTCTCTCATGGACCGCCACAGCAATGGATGGACCCAGAGTTACCTGCAGAGGATAAGTTCATTAGAGTTACCGGCCTCAGACATTGCAGCCCAAAAAATGCTTCACAGAGTTCAAGTAACAGACAGGCCTCCTTGCTTGCACATGCTTTTTCCGTTCTGCCCACAAATATTCTATAGGATGAGGTCAGGGCTTTGTGATGGCCACTCCAATATCTTGACTTTGTTGTCCTTAAGCCATTTTGCACAACTTTGGAAGTATGCTTGGGGTCATTGTCCATTTGGAAGACCCAATTGCAACCAAGCTTTAACTTCCTGACTGATGTCTTGAGATGTTGCTTCAACATATCCACATAATTTTCCATCCTCATGATGCCATCTATTTTGTGAAGTGCACCAGTCCCTCCTGCAGCAAAGCACCCCCACAACATGATGCTGCCACCCACGTGCTTCACGGTTGGGATGGTGTTCTTCGGCTTGCAAGACTCCCCCTTTTTCCTCCAAACATAACGATGGTCATTATGGCCAAACAGTTATATTTTTATTTAATCAGACCAAAGAACATTTCTCCAAAAAGTACGATCTTTGTCCCCATGTGCAGTTGCAAACCGAAGTCTGGCTTTTTTTATGACGGTTTTGGAGCAGTGGCCTCTTCCTTGCTGAGCGGCCTTTCAGGTTATGTCGATATAGGACTCGTTTTACTGTATATATAGATACTTTTGTACCTGTTTCCTCCAGCATCTTAACAAGGTCCTTTGCTGTTTTTCTGGGATTGATTTGCACTTTTTGCTTCAAAGTACGTTCATCTCTAGGAGACAGAACGCGTCTCCTTCCTGAGAGGTATGACAGCTGCGTGGTCCCATGGTGTTTATACTTGCGTACTATTGTTTGTACAGATGAACGTGGTACATTCAGGCATTTGGAAATTGCTCCCAAGGATGAACCAGACTTGTGGAGGTCTACAATTACTTTTCAGAGGTCTTGGCTGATTTCTTTTGATTTTCCCATGATGTCAAGCAAAGAGGCACTGAGTTTGAAGGTAGGCCTTGAAATACATCCACAGGTACACCTCCAATTGACTCAAATGATGTCAATTAGCCTATCATAAACTTCTAAAGCCATGACATCACTTTCGGGAATTTCCCAAGCTGTTTAAAGGCACAGTCATTTTAGTGTATGTAAACTTCTGACCCACTGGAATTGTGATACAGTGAATTATAAGTGAACTTATCTGTCTGTAAACAATTGTTGGAAAAATTACTTGTGTCTTGCGCAAGTAGATGTCCTAACCGACTTGCCAAAACTATAGTTTGTTAACAAGAAATGTGTGTAGTGGTTGAAAAACGAGTTTTAATGAATCCAACCTAAGTGTATGTAAACTTCCGACTTCAACTGTATATATATATATATATATATATATATATATATATATATAAAAAGATTACATCGTTTAATGTGCCAATAAATCAGCAAAATCTACTTTTCAAATTTGCCAGTGTCTTGTAGCTAAAATTGGGATCATGTAACTGTGCTAATGAACATACAAACAAATTGTAACTGAGAGCATTGCACCTGCATCTCTTCTGGTTGAGTGCACACTTTTTCCACTGGATGAAGCTTTTGTACAGCTGGTTGTTGCACATTGCTGAATGCGATTCTGCCTGTGGGGGTGAAGTGCTCACTTTGTCCACTGGGTGGTGCTCTTCTACTGCTACTGCTGCTGGTACTGCTCCTGGTCTCCCTGCAGCGATGTAGATAGATGCCACTTCACATCCAGGGTTGTTCTGTGATTCTGGTCTTCCTGGTATAGTGCTCACAGGGTTGTGACTTCTGGAAAAAAGACCTGTTAGGAGATGAGAAGTCATAACAACATGTAAATTATCATTCATGCAAATGACCATTACATTTCTTTAAACAAAATAAATGACTGACTGAGACGGTACCTGCAGTAGCTGTTCTTCTTCAGGGGGTGGCCGGGTTTTGGCAGATAGGATCCATCCTACAACAACTAACACACCAACGAAGAAGAACACCCCAATAACACTGCCCACAGTGGTGCCAACTGGTGAGACTGAAAGTTGTTCATTCCTTCTCACCTATAGCTGAGAGGTGTCACACACACACACACACACACACACACACACACACACACACACACACACACACACACACACACACACACACACACACACACACACACACACACAATGTTATGTTCCTGGAGAACAACATAACTGCATTGATATTAAAATGTTGATATTGTTTTTACAATAGTATGCACAGAAAGTGGAAGCCAGTAAATTAGAGATACATATGTCCTCCATGCTTTGTGTTGGTCTCTGCACTGACATGATTTCTGCTGGTGCACCGGATAGTCCCGTTGTCATTGGAGATGATGATGTTGACTCTGGTGTGTGACAGAGACTGATGTGACAGTGTGCACTGACCTCCATCACAAACAGACAACACCCACACACCTGGAACTGAACAGTTCACTGTGACGTCAAGGAGTCCAGCAGTAGAATTAAAGTGGAGAGACACCACCTCCATGACTGGTCTGGGAACAGCCTCTATAACAACCAGTAGAGTTAAAGTAGAGAGACACCACCTCCATGACTGGTCTGGGAACAGCCTCTATAACAACCAGTAGAGTTAAAGTAGAGAGACACCACCTCCATGACTGGTCTGGGAACAGCCTCTATAACAACCAGTAGAGTTAAAGTAGAGAGACACCACCTCCATGACTGGTCTGGGAACAGCCTCTATAACAACCAGTAGAGTTAAAGTAGAGAGACACCACCTCCATGACTGGTCTGGGAACAGCCTCTATAAGAACCAGTAGAGTTAAAGTAGAGAGACACCACCTCCATGACTGGTCTGGGAACAGCCTCTATAACAACCAGTAGAGTTAAAGTAGAGAGACACCACCTCCATGACTGGTCTGGGAACAGCCTCTATAAGAACCAGTAGAGTTAAAGTAGAGAGACACCACCTCCATGACTGGTCTGGGAACAGCCTCTATAAGAACCAGTAGAGTTAAAGTAGAGAGACACCACCTCCATGACTGGTCTGGGAACAGCCTCTATAACAACCAGTAGAGTTAAAGTAGAGAGACACCACCTCCATGACTGGTCTGGGAACAGCCTCTATAAGAACCAGTAGAGTTAAAGTAGGGAGACACCACCTCCATGACTGGTCTGGGAACAGCCTCTATAAGAACCAGTAGAGTTAAAGTAGAGAGACACCACCTCCATGACTGGTCTGGGAACAGCCTCTATAAGAACCAGTAGAGTTAAAGTAGAGAGACACCACCTCCATGACTGGTCTGGGAACAGCCTCTATAAGAACCAGTAGAGTTAAAGTAGGGAGACACCACCTCCATGACTGGTCTGGGAACAGCCTCTATAAGAACCAGTAGAGTTAAAGTAGGGAGACACCACCTCCATGACTGGTCTGGGAACAGCCTCTATAAGAACCAGTAGAGTTAAAGTAGAGAGTCTGTACATAGTAGTTGACTCTTCCCAATTTCTCTCCAGTAAATTCCCCTGTCTTTTTCACTGAGATTCTTCATGCACAGAGTGTGGTTCACTAGATTATAATGCACCTTCTCCTTGTATTTAGGAGAGATCTCTTTATCATCAACTATTACAATACTGTTGACCTTCCATCTAAATCCTTTAAGTTCCTCAGGTGGTTCTGGTACAGCCAGACACACTGAACCTCCCTTCAACCCAAACTGGTCTATTGGAGGGTCTTCAGCCCAGGTCCCTAAAGAGAGGAAAAGGTTGCACCTGTTTTTTCAGCCAGGGAACAAACATCAAAAACAAACCAGGCTAAAACATGAAACTGTGTTCATTTAAAATGTACTTTTTAAATGATTTACCCTTTTTCTGATCTTTTTCTTCATTCCTCAATGCTTAATTCCTTTGGAAAATACAGTTCCACCATGTAGTAAATCTGTCCTTATAAGACCACTTGATGCCTTTCCAACTATCTTTATAGATGCATTGTAGAGGTGTTGTATAATTTGTCAGTATTTTTTTTTAACTGCTCACGATCCAAAACAAGTCCCCGAATTTGTCTTTTTTTTATTTGTACCATACAGTATGTTAGGAATCCAATTCATACAATATGAGGAGGGCTACAGGAAGCTTTTAGGGTTAGTCCAATTTTGTTTCACTTGTTGACCTCTAACCTTTAAACCCCCTGTCTGTGCATATATAATCTTAAAATCCTTTTCAATCCCTTAAAAACTATATATTATATAGGTTACCTGCAAAAATGAGTAGAAACCACAGAATATTTATTTCAGAAGTGTGAGAGATACAGTCTGGCATTGTTCCTTGATCTCTGTCGAAACTGAGTGACTCAAAACAAAACAAATAATGGACTGTAGCGTTACTCATCTCACACCTTCCTCAATTGTGTTTTTCTTTTACGCGTCACCCCATATATTATGACTGACTGGCGAAAAAAAAAAAAAAAGAATAACAATGCAAGATTATGACTTGGTTAACAGGATTTTTTGCACAGATCTTGGCTCTTTTGCACCATGACAATGTTGCATATGTTCTTATTAGTAAGTAACATTGCACAAGCATTGGCTTCTGCGAGCCGGAATGGTTCATAGGAGCAGGAGCCTATCTCCTGTTTCTGCAGCTTGCTGTACAAGTACACCCCCTTGGCAGGCACTAGTCCATCTCCTGTGTCTTTCATGAGGCAGCTTGCTGTACATGTACACCCCCTGGACAGGACACTACTCTATCTCCTGTTTTTGTCGCGAGGCAGCTTGCTGTAGAAGTACACTCCCTGGACAGGACACTAGTCTATCTCCTGTTAAAGATGGCGCCAAAGAACATCGCTGGCATTTTACATTCTCCCAACCAATTGGGATATTTTGTAAAAATAAATGTGTTTTTAGTAACTTGTTTTTTTACTTATTGTGTACATAATGTTGCTGCTACTGTCTCTTATGACCGAAAATAACTTCTGGACAGAGAAGCGATTACTCACTGAGGACTGAAAGAAACTTTTTCCTTTAATGAGTCAGATGAGAAGGATATCCTGCTTTCACTGGAACAGGCCCAGATCCACGCCTTTTGCGTGAAGAAAAGATGCCGGAAAAGAGGACGCTGATCGGGCATCTTTCTGAGAATCTGGAGGCTAACGAGTAAACTCCCACTGCCTTCAATTCTTCTCACTAACGTGCAATTATAGGAAAATAAAATTGATGACCTACGATTAAGATTATCCTACCAACGGGACATTAAAAACTGTAACATCTTCTGTTTCACCGAGATGTGGCTGAACGAACATATGGACAATATAGAGCTAGCGGGATTTTCCATGCACCGGCATAACAGAGACGCTACCTCTGGTAAGACGAGGGGTGGGGGTGTGTCTTTTTTTTCAATAACAGCTGGTGCGCAATGTGTAATATTAAGAAGTCTCAAGGTATTGCTCGCCTGAGGTAGAATACCTTATGATAAGCTGTAGACCACATTATCTACCAAGAGAGTTCTCATCTGTATTATTTGTAGCTGTCTATTTACCACCACAAAACGAAGCTGGCACTAAGACCGCTCTCAACCAACTCTATAAGGCCAAAAGCAAAGAAGAAAATGCTCACCGAGAAGCGGCGCTCCTAGTGGCCGGGGACTTTAATGCAGGCCAACTTAAATCCGTTTTACCAAATTTTTACCAGCATGTCACATGTGCAACCAGAGAAAAAAAAATTCTAGACCATCTTTACTCCACACACAGAGATGCATACAAAGCTCTCCCCCACCCTCCATTTGGCAAATCTGACCATAATTCTATCCTCCTGATTCCTGCTTACAAGCAAAAACTAAAGCAGGAAGTACCAGTGACTCGCTCAATACGGAAGTGGTCAGATGACGCGGATGCTACACTACAGGACTGTTTTGCTAGCACAGACTGGAATATGTTCCGGGATTCATCCATCGTTAATTCACCACCTCAGTCGTTGGCTTCATCAATAAGAGCATTGATGAAGTCGTCCCCACAGTGACTCTACGTACATATCCCAACCAGAAGCCATGGATTACAGGCAACATCTGCATCGAGCTAAAGGCTAGAGCTGCCGGTTTCAAGGAGCAGGAGACTAATCCGGACGCTTATAAGAAATTCCGCTATGCCCTCAGACGAAACATCAAACAAGCAAAGTGTCAATACAAGATTAAGATTGAATACTACTACACCGGCTCTGACGCTCGTCGGATGTGGCAGGGCTTGAAAACTATTACGGACTACAAAGGGAAACCCAGACGCGAGCTGCCTAGTGACGCGAGCCTACCAGACAAGTTAAATGCCTTTTATGGTCGCTCGAGGCAAGCAACGCTGAAGCATGCACGAGAGCACCAGCTGTTCTGGATGACTGTGTGATAATGCTCTCGGTAGCCGATGTGAACAAAACCTTTAAACAGGTTAACATTCACAAAGCCGCTGGGCAAGACGGATTAACAGGACATATACTCAAAGCATGCGCGGACCAACTGTCAAGTGTCTTCACTGACATTTTCAACCTCTCCCTGACTGAGTCTGTAATACCTACATGTTTCAAGCAGGCCACCATAGTCCCTGTGCCCAAGGAAGCGAAGGTAACCTGCGTAAATGATTACTGCCCCATGGCACTCACATCAGTAGCCATGAAGTGCTTTGAAAGGCTGGTCATGGCTCCCATCAACAGCATCCTCCCGGACACACTAGACCCACTCCAATTCACATACCGTCCCAACAGATCCACAGATGACGCAATCTCAATCGCACTCCACACTACCCTTTCTCATCTGGACAAAAGGAACACCTATGTGAGAATGCTGTTAATTGACTACAGCACAGCATTCAACACCATAGTGCCCACGAAGCTCATCACTAAGCTAAGGACTCTGGGACTAAACACCTCCCTCTGCAACTAGATCCTGGACTTCCTGACGGGCCGCCAACATGTCTGCCACGCTGATCCTTAACACTGGGGCCCCTCAGGGGTGTGTACTTAGTTCCCTCCTGTATTCCCTGTTCACCCACGACTGCGTGGCTGCGCACGACTCCAACACCCTCATTAAATTTGCAGATGACACAACAGTGGTAGGCCTGATCACCGACAACGATGAGACATCATATAGGGAGGAGGTCAGAGACCTGGCAGTGTGGTGCCAGGACAACAATTTCTCCGTCAACGTGCGCAAGAAAAAGGAGCTGATCGTGGACTACAGGAAAAAAACGGCCAAACCCACCCATATTCACATCAACAGGGTTGTAGCGGAGCGGGTCAAGTTCCTTGGTGTCCACATCACCAGCAACTATCATGGTCCAAACACACCAAGACAGCTGTGAAGAGGGCCCGACAACACCTTTTGCCAATCAGGAAATTGAAAAGATTTCGCATGGGTCCCCAGATCCTCAAAAAGTTATACAGCTGCACCATCGAGAGCATCCTGACCGGTTGCATCATCGCCTGGTATGGCAACTGCTCGGCATCCAACCGTAAGGTGCTACTGCTGCGTACGGCCCAGTACATCACTGGGGCCAAGCATCCTACCATCCAGGACCTATATACTAGGCGGTGTCAGAGGAAGGCCCAAAAAATTGTCAAAGACTCCAGTCACCCAAGTCATAGACTGTTCTCTCTGCAATTGCACGGCAAGCAGTACCGTAACGTCAAGTCTAGGTCCACCTACATGTACAAATTACCTTGACTAACCTGTACCCCCTGCACATTGACTCGGTATGGGTACCCCCTGTATATATGACTCAGGACACAGTGTATCATGGTGCTTTAAGATGTATTACAAACGCTAGATCACTCACCCATCACTGTGATCTTCATGCTATGGTGCAATGGACCTCTCCCTCCACCAGGAGGCTAAATCACTGGTACACTTTTGTGTCCAAAGCATTGATGGGACAACTCCCTTTGTATCTCTGTTCTTTACTGACCAGATCAGTCACTCAATACAGTCTTTGTTCACAGTCGCTGCAGTCCTTGTCTGTTCCTAAGGCTAGAACTGAGATGGGGAAACAATCTTTTCCCCATAATGTTCCTTCATACTGGAACATGCTTCAAAAGATTTTAAAGTTAGGGGAGTTGGTGTCCTTGCCTGTTTTTAAGACTCTGATCGACAACACTGTTTGTGATAACTGCAGTTGTTTCAAATCTTCAATTGTAACTTGTGACAATTTGTGTATTGTGTGTATTTTGTATTTTTCTGTAATATTTTATGGACACGCTGCTATTTCCCTGTTTTACCTTCTTGCCAGGTCGCGCTCACAAAAGAGGTTTTCAACTTCAATGGGTTTTACCTGGTTAAATAAAGGTTAAATTAAAAAAGAAATATATTGCCTCGTTATTGTTCATTTAATGTTTTACTTTTTATTTTTACTTTAGTGTATTTAGTAAATATTTTCTATTGTTTTATTTGTATTGTTTGTTAAGGGCTTGTCAGTAAGTATTTCACGGTAAGGTCTACACCTGTTGTATTTGGCACATGTGAGAAATACAATTTTGTTTTATTTGATAGGAAAAATGCATTGTCTTACGTACCTAGAAAGGGTTAATTGGATATTTTAATTTCATGCTATATAAACCCTGATTTAGCCCATTATAAATTATATAAATTACTCCTATAAATGTCATTTTCCCAGAAAATAGTTTTTTTACCATAATATATGCCATGTAGCAGATGCTTTTATACAAAGTGACTTAAAGTCATGTGTTCATACATTTTATGAATGGGTGGTCCCAGGAATCAAACCCACTACCCTGGCGTGACAAGCGGCATGTTCTACCAACTAAGCTACAAAGGACCACGTCCCAAGCATCTCCTGACCTTCTCCTGACTGGGCTGTTCCACAACATAGTCTTCAGGGTTATTAGTTCTGGTGATACAGAAGTAGAGGAAATCAAGTCCAAGTTGAAGAGAAGCAATCAACAAATGTTGTAGTTAAACACAACCAGCAACACCTCTCTCACCATGTCACCTTGAGGTTGATGAAGACCGAAAGCTGTCGTTTCTCTTGACAGGTCTCACTCCCTTGACCCTTAGTCGTCACAATGGCTAAAACTGCAGAGAAAAACAGCATGTCAACTAAGCCAGCCAAGTCGCTGAGAGGCCATAGAGAAATTACTGGCATACAACACTGTCACTGTCTGTACGGTAGGGTAGTGGTTATGATGGTTGCACCCCAAACCAGAGATTGAGAGTTCAAATCCAAGAAGAGTATTTAATACCTGGGATAGGATAAAGTAATCCTTCTAACCCCCCCCCCCCCCCCCCCCCTTTAAAAGATTTAGATGCACTATTGTAAAGTGGTTGTTCTACTGGATATTATAGGTGAATGCACCAATTTGTAAGTCGCTCTGGATAAGAGCGTCTGCTAAATGACTTAAATGTAATGTAAATGTAAATGTCACTGTATTACACCTGCACCTATTGGCTTAGTAAGCAGGCATATATTTGTGATCCTCCAGAAATGTATTTTTCCCCAGAATTCCTGTTTCTAACCTGTGTTTGAAAGCTGTTAAATGGAGTGCATTATAACATACTTACTTTCCCCTCATGTGAAGGTGCAGCCAATTCAGTTGTCAAAATATTTAACAGATACAACAGTGGAATTGGACATTTGTACAGAACAAAAATATAAACGCAACATATAAAAAGTGTTGGTCCCATGTTTCATGAGCTGAAATAAAAGATCCCAGAAATGTTATATACGCACAAAAACACTTTCTGTCAAATTGTGCACAAATTGTTCACATCCATGTTATTGCCAAGACAATCCATCCACCAACAGGTGTGGAATATCAAGAATCTGATTAAACACCATGATCATTACACAGGTTCACCTTGTGTTCGGGACAATAAAATGCCACTCTAAAATGTGCAGTTTTGTCACCAAACACAATGCCACAGATGTCTCAAGTTTTGAGGGAGTGTGCAATTGGCATGCTGACTGTAGGATTGTCCATCAGAGTTGTTGCCAGAGAATTTAATGTTAATTTCTCTACCATAAGCTGCCTCCAACTTCGTTTTAGAGAATCACTGCAGAATGGTATGGTAGCCATGCTGGTTAAGTGTGCCTTAAATTCTAAATAAATCCCTGACAGTGTCACCAGCAACAACAAAAAACACACCATCACACCTCCTCTTCCATGCTTCACGGTGGGAACCACACATGCGGAAATCATCAGTTCACATACTCTGCATCTCACAAAGACATGGCGGATGCAACCAAAAATCTCAAATTTGGACTCATCAGACCAAAGGAAAGATTTCCACCAGTCTATTGTCCGTTGCTCGCGTTTCTTAGCCCAAGCAAGTCTCTTCTTAGTGGTGTCCTTTAGTAATGGACTCATGCTCGCAACAACTTCTGACTGAGCTCTATCGTCATGAAAAGCCAATACACCGATTAGTTTCACTCTTTCATATAAACTTTGAGAATTAACGAGGAGTTCCCTCAGTGTGTTTTCTGCCGGTTAAGTGCTTAGTAATGAGTCAATCAATACGAACAAATTCATACAACGACACGTCCTGACCAAACATCCACAGCATGACTGTAAACCCAGGGAGTTCTTTCACAACAGGGCAGAATGCTTCAGGAGACAGTGCTTCCACAGTGGGAAAGTCATTTAGCTAACAAGGCATTGTTGTCATTTTATAAAAGGTGATGATGAGCAGAAATAAGGGAGTACTATCTCATAGCAGTATATGTGAGTTTATCTTTCAAACAATCCCCTGGCCTTGTACACATCTAATAGCTAACGTTAGCCAAAGCAAGTTAGCTAGCTACTGATAGTGCAACACTAAGCAACAGTACAAATGAAGATGAAAATGATCAGGCCTACTGTACATCTCACTGTAGAAATGATTGTTGAAAACTAGTCTAGGTTGGAGCTGTTGCTGTTAAAATACAAGTCAACATTTCTATTCTGAACTGGAATAAACTGATTGAAGCAAAATACAATAAAATGATTGAAGCAAACTGATTTTGAGGCAAACACACACACACACAGTTCTGTGTTGCTCATCTACAGCAGGAAGCGGTCTCCTGCCTGTCTGAGAAAGCATGTCAGTCAGTCAGGGTTCTCAACTCTGGATTACTTAAAAAACAAGTACAGAAACAGTTTCAAGGCTGAGCATGACCTCAGTGTTGAACTGTCAAAAACTGATCCCAGAATAGACATGCTTGTTGAAAACTTCAACCAGCCACACACCTCTCATTAGGACTGTGTGTGTTTTCTGGTCTACAGCCGTGTGATTGTTTTTTAAATTATGTTTTTTTATTTAAATGGAACCTTTATTTAACTAGGCAAGTCAGTTAAGAACAAATCATTATTTATAATGACAGCCTACCCCGGACAAACCTGGACGACGCTGGGATAATTGTGCGCTGCCTTATGGGACTCCCAACCACGGCCTGATGTGACACAGCCTGGATCAATCCGTTTATTCCAGTTCAGAATAGAAATTATGACTTGTATTTTAACAGCAACAGCTCCAACCTAGACAGATATGTCAGAGTTTGTCAAGGGAAAATAAACATGACTAGCTATTTATATGGCTATTTCATTTCATTGTTATTTGTTTTTGTCTATATTGAATTTGTTTTAGGCATAAGGGCAATGAAATGTACCAATATTTACATATAGTTGCATATGTTCCTAAGCTTGGGTCCCAGTAAAACACAGAATTTCTCATTTGGGTCCCATGCTGGAAAAGGTGAGGAACCCCTCTTCTAGGGGATGGCCAGAGCCCACGTCCAAGTAACCAAGGTTTCCGTCCCTAATGGCACCCTACTCTCTATATAGTGCACTACTTTAGACCAGGGCCCATGGGGGGCTCTAGTGACCTGTATTGAGAAAAGGGTGCTATTTGGGACGCAGGCCCAGTGTGTAGGAAGACTACAGGCATCTATAAAATAAAAACAAAGTGCAATTTCGAAACTTGGTTGTGAATCAACAATTTTCCTCTTGTTATATATCACCCACTGACAGTCACTCAATCACCCCACCATGTCAGTTAACATGTTTTACATTGGTAAATGAGTCTCGTTTAGCCAGCTAAACTTGTAGTAATCATGGCTGAATTACCGACCAGGCAATGAGGGCACATTCCCCAGGGACCCTGACCTCCAGGTGACCCTCATATATTTTGTTATTCACTCTCACTCAGATATCATATTAACATGGCATAAGTCATGGTAAAAATTTGACCCCGGCTACTATGGCCCTGACACTCTTAAGTCATTCTAACTCTGTGATCTGAGAAATGGTGTAATAATAACAACAGTAACTTGGAGAGGAAACAAACAACCTGCGATGCTGACCACAAGACAGGAAGCCAAAAACACTCTTCATTATTCAGAAAGGGCAGAGTAAATATAAGTCTTGCGCAGTCATAACAGAACAATGACTGAAGATAACTGCCACCACACAGGGAATTTCTTCTAACCAGCTCTGATAGTAGCTGGTCCCTTCTGCTACCAGCAGAACCTTTAATAAGTACTGGTGGGACGCACACACATTTTGCATTGATCAAACAAGTGAAAAACTCTGCTGCCAATCCAAAACAAGCTACACCCACTGTAGTACAGCTGCTCTGCCTTGCTTATTATGAGTCATCCTCCCCTCAGCAGCCTCCACTGTCACTGACACTGAGCTATCCAAAGAAGCCAGAAGGAAACTGCTAACCGCCAGAAGAACAACACCAAGAAAGTAGCCAGAAGCAGGTTGCTTGATCATTGTCAGAGAGAACTGCCTTGGCCCCCCCAAACCTCCCAGGACCTGAACTCCAACACCCAGCCCAGCCCAGCCCAGTGGACCCCAACACCCAGCCCAGCCCAGTGGACCCCAACACCCAGCCCAGTGGACCCCAACACCCAGCCCAGTGGACCCCAACACCCAGCCCAGCCCAGTGGACCCCAACACCCAGCCCAGCCCAGTGGACCCCAACACCCAGCCCAGTGGACCCCAACACCCAGCCCAGTGGACCCCAACACCCAGCCCAGCCCAGTGGACCCCAACAGGCCCAGAACCCTTTTCTAGGTGATGATCTTTATAAAATGTTCATTTACTCTACCTGAAAGTTATTAGGGACCGCTACTGCTGAGCAGCACAGGCAGGCACACACAGGTTATTTAACACGGGTCAGAACCATCACAGATATCTGGAATAGTTTGCAGACTATCAGCTGGTTATAGCTGCTATCAACAACAGAAGTTTTTAAGCTTTTCACACCGCTAGCCAGCAAACTACGATGAATTGTTTATTGAAGACCGTGTTTATCGCTTTTTCACACCATGTGTTTTTCTACGTTGTGGAATCCTCCGTACTTCCTACAATTACAGTTGTTTTGAATGAGACTGTCACACTCCCCTTCTCTGGATCATGTGATGGTATTATTGAATGGAAGCATCGCTATGAGAGTGAATCTGCATGTGTTACACACACCACGGTCGCTACACTGTACCAAGGAGATTTCACACCTGGAGTGGGCTTTGAGAACAGGGTTAAACACGGGGATGGAGACCTCTATCTCAACATCACCTCTGTTGTATTTAATGACATGGGGTGGTTTGAGTGTCACTGTGGTAAGACTCAAGAAGATGTAAAAGTTGTAGTTTTAGTCTCCATTGTTGTAGGTAAACCTGCTTACGTTGGATCTAATTTTCATCTCAACTTCTATGGCTTAACAGAAAAAGACACTCCTGAAAGTGAGGTAAACGTCTGTTGCAGAAAGAATGAACAGACTGTGCTGAATGTCATGGGGGGGAATATAATCACTGGCTCTGGGTTTAAGAACAGGGTATCTGTGTCCAAAGATGGATACCGACAGGGACACATTTCCCTCACCCTCACCGACCTACGCCGTTCTGATCAGGGGACATACCAATGCCGCTTCGGCCCTGACAAACAGAGAGGAAATCCAGATTCTCTCACTCTCACTGTCACTACTAGAGAAAACCTTTCTGAGGACACAGAGACACGGTCACCATGGATAAAGATAGTTTTAGCATTTGTAGTAGGAGGGTGTGTGAGTTTTCTTACAGGCAGAATGTGGCCTCAGTGATCCAGAATGTACTGTTCAGGATTTATCTTTCGTCGCTTCTCCAGGGGATCACCATAACCTTCAAAAGAGTCCCAAGAGAAAGAAACCAGAGAGTTCTGATGGTCATAGTGATGAGAGTTACCATGTGTCCTGAGAGGGAGAAAGAAACCAGAGAGTTCTGATGGTCATAGTGATGAGAGTTACAATGTGTCCTGAGAGGGAGATAGAAACCAGAGAGTTCTGATGGTCATAGTGATGAGAGAGTTACCATGTGTCCTGAGAGGGAGAAAGAAACCAGAGAGTTCTGATGGTCATAGTGATGAGAGAGTTACCATGTGTCCTGAGAGGGAGATAGAAACCAGAGAGTTCTGATGGTCATAGTGATGAGAGAGTTACCATGTGTCCTGAGAGGGAGAAAGAAACCAGAGAGTTCTGATGGTCATAGTGATGAGAGTTACCATGTGTCCTGAGAGGGAGATAGAAACCAGAGAGTTCTGATGGTCATAGTGATGAGAGTTACCATGTGTCCTGAGAGGGAGATAGAAACCAGAGAGTTCTGATGGTCATAGTGATGAGAGTTACCATGTGTCCTGAGAGGGAGATAGAAACCAGAGAGTTCTGATGGTCATAGTGATGAGAGTTACCATGTGTCCTGAGAGGGAGATAGAAACCAGAGAGTTCTGATGGTCATAGTGATGAGAGAGTTACCATGTGTCCTGAGAGGGAGATAGAAACCAGAGAGTTCTGATGGTCATAGTGATGAGAGAGTTACCATGTGTCCTGAGAGGGAGATAGAAACCAGAGAGTTCTGATGGTCATAGTGATGAGAGAGTTACCATGTGTCCTGAGAGGGAGATAGAAACCAGAGAGTTCTGATGGTCATAGTGATGAGAGTTACCATGTGTCCTGAGAGGGAGAAAGAAACCAGAGAGTTCTGATGGTCATAGTGATGAGAGTTACCATGTGTCCTAAGAGGGAGATAGAAACCAGAGAGTTCTGATGGTCATAGTGATGAGAGAGTTACCATGTGTCCTGAGAGGGAGATAGAAACCAGAGAGGTGAATGGTTCCTCTACCATCATAGAGATGGAGGAGTTACACTAGCCTGGTCCCAGACCTGTTTGTGTGTTTGTGTGTGTGTGTGTGTGTGTGTGTGTGTGTGTGTGTGTGTGTGTGTGTGCGTGTGCGTGTGCGTGTGCGTGTGCGTGTGCGTGTGCGTGTGTGTGTGTGTGTGAAGCCAAGCCATTAGATGTAGGCCTAGTTTTTAAGATGATTATTGAATTAAAATATCAGAGTTTGAGAGTTAGTCTGGAACAATAAGAGACTTCTTGAACTTTGGTCAGTTAGTCATTATTTCAGTTTCTCCTGCTTTCATCTTCTGGAATTCATAATACTATCAATGTATAATGTGCCTGTTTGGTACCTGCTGTATTTCTATTATTATTGATATCTGGAACTGATTACTGGTCATCCTGCAGATGTGAGAAGAATCAAATCAACACCGTGAAGGATTTCATGATGTGTTGTTAATGTATTTTATACTACCACTTTTAAGACTAAGTTGTAAGTTTCTTTTTGCGTTTTAAAATAGACTGTAGTTTATATTGAAATGTATGATTAAAATATTTGTTTCAATTAAACTCTTCTAATGATTTTTCTTCCATTCATTTGAAAAAAAAAAAAAAAAAAAAATAGACATTAAAGTTGCCCAATCCATTTAGCATTTGAATTCATTGTACATCCAAGTTTCAGTTTGGAATATTAACTGAATTAACAGATCACAAAGGATAATTGGACGTGCAGAATTGTACACATGATTAATTCATGTTCCACATCAAATATAAATATGTATTCTTAAGGATATGTGTTTTCTTGTTGTCAAGAAATATAATTTGGAAGTTTGATGGTAAAATGGTAAAAAGGTTGTGATTAGTTTGACTAAAGAGAATTGGCAGCAGCATACCACCCTTTCCCTGTGTAGGGTGCCGTCTTTCAGATGGGATGTTAAATGGTTGTCCTGACTCTCTGGTCATGAGGTGTTAACCCTGGTGTCCTGGCTAAATTCCCACCCTAGCCCCATTCAATCAAGGCCACCTAATCATCCCCCTCATTTCTAATTGGCATATCACTCCTCACCTGATGGGTGGTGAGCGTTGCGGCATAAAAATGGTCGATATGCATCACCCAGGGGCATCACCCAGGTGGGTGGTGCTCGTTGGAGATGGGCGAGGTGATTGGTTTTTTCCTTGTTCTATGTGAAGTGCTTTGAGTACCTCAGTTGGTAGAAAAGCGTAAAGTAAATCTAAAATTTAATCTAAAAATATTATGTCATATTTGAAATAATCTTAATGCAAGCATTTTTTAAAACCTTTATTTAACTAGGTCAGTCAGTTAAGAACAAATTCTTATTTACAATGACGGCCAAACCCGGACGACACTGGGCCAATTGTGCGCCGCCCATGGGACTCCCAATCACGGCCGGTTGTGATACAGCCTGGATTCAAACCAGGTGTCTGTAGTGACGCCTCTAGCACTGAGTAGGTGTGTCCAGGCTTTTGACTTGTACTGTATATATTTTAGCAGGGGCTCTGTTTTCGGCTGGCGTTAAGGCGGCGCTAGTGGGAAATGCACGTACGTTCCTGGACAACTTCGATCTACTAAAGCCAGCGCTCTGCTGTTTTCAAACTTTTGAGCAAGGATTGGTAATTTACCTGTCTCATATCAGCTCGCTTGAGCTCAGATGGGAGGGGTGGAAATATTTGAGGTGTGTCCTTAAAATCGTGATAAGTGCTAATTTCAGCCAGCATTAGCAGGGATATGGAATACCAACCAAAAGCTGGTTTTAGCAGTATTATGGTATGAATTATGACAGTGGACGCAGAGCCTATCCAGTCCTGATGCACACTGTCCATATGCGCTAAACAGTAATGTGCTTTAGGTGTCTGTATAGGCTACTCTATATTTATAAACAAACAAAAAATAATGTTTTTCCCGTTTTGTTTTACGTGACTATAAACCAAACATGGCCTTTATTGAGAGGAGGGTACGCCATGTTAAAAAAATCTGTCCTGCCCAATGCAATTGCTAGTATCCAAGACTGTCGATAGAGAGATGGACTGTTCCTCCCCCCTCTTACTGAGAGTTGGACTGCTCCTCCCCCCCCCTCTTACTGAGAGATGGACTGCTCCTCCCCCCCCTCTTACTGAGAGTTGGACTGCTCCCCCCCCCCTCTTACTGAGAGATGGACTGCTCCTCCCCCCCTCTTACTGAGAGTTGGACTGCTCCTCCCCCCTCTTACTGAGAGTTGGACTGTTGACCCCCCCCTTACCTACAAATGTTAATCTGCTCTTCCCCCTTACTGAGAGTTGGACTGTTGACCCCCCCCCCCTTACCTACGAATATTGAACTGCTACTGTCCTGGATGCCCAGCAGGGTTACTGCTACTGTCCTGGATGCCCAGCAGGGTTACTGCTACTGTCCTGGATGACCAGCAGGGTTACTGCTACTGTCCTGGATGTCCAGCAGGGTTACTGCTACTGTCCTGGATGTCCAGCAGGGTTGCTGCTACTGTCCTGGATGTCCAGCAGGGTTACTGCTACTGTACCTGGGGAAGACTTGGGTGGATGTAGTGATGGTTGCTGGAAAACCCTGCTGACTGAGGCAGGAAGTGTAGTGGAGGGACATATCGGTTACCATCTCCCTCTGCATGGACTGATGAGCCAGGGGTTAAACATCACTGCTTGCATCCCTGCCATCTGAGAATATAGTGAACATGTGTCAAACTCATTCCATGGAGGGCAGAGTGTCTGCAGGTTTTCACCCCTCCCCTGTACTTTATTAATCAGTTAAGGTCATTGATTAGTTAGCAACTCCCCTCACCTGGTTGTCTAGGTCTTCATTGGACACAAATTGGACACTCAGTCCTCCATGGAATGAGTTTGACAACCCTGATTTAGGGCCCAGGGCCTCAGCTTGGATCAGGGCCTGAGCTTGGATCAGGGCCTCATCTTGGATCAGGGCCTCAGCTTGGATCAGGGCCTCAGCTTGGACCAGGGCCTCAGCTTGGATCAGGGCCTCAGCTTGGATCAGGGCCTCAGCTTGGATCAGGGCCTCAGCTTGGATCAGGGCCTCAGCTTGGATCAGGGCCTTAGTCTTGGACTGTTCTCCCCAGTTCTTACTGTTTTCACACTTTAATAAGTCAAGTTTGTTTCATCTACACTTCATATGAGAATGTCTCAAACACTAATCAGGCTAGAACTGGTGTGTGGATACAAACTGAAATACAACAGACAGTTTGTACCATTTGTGTGTTACAAGTGTGAAATATATTTTTAAACGGTGTTCTTTGAGCATGGTCTAAAATCATGTTTTAGGAAATGTCCACAATGCAATTAGTACAGCGCTAGATGGACAGATGGTAGGAGACAGAAAGTATTTGTATGTGAGAAATTTGAAATACATTTTAAAGTTTTCCATGAGCATGGTCTAAAATCATGTTTTTGTCAATCCCCACAATACAATGGAGTGCGTAACTGGCTGCTGGGAAGTCAGGCGCAGAAGGCCAGTACAATTTTTTTTTTTAAACAAATGTATGAAATGTATGCTTTCACTACTGTAAGTCGCTCTAGATAAGAGCGTCTGCTAAATGACTCAAAATGTAAATGTAATGAAAATGCATTTATAAATTACAAAATACATTCAGAACTACCAAAAAGTTTAAGTTCAACATTTTATTAAACAAATTGGAGACAGTAAACACTCCTGAAATAGACATTAGGAGGTTCATCAGTAGCCTTGGTAACAAGGCTGGGGGTAGAGGGAGGTAAATTAGTACCATTGGTAACAAGGCCTGGGGTAGAGGGAGGTCCATCAGTAGCCTTGGTAACAAGGCCTGGGGTAGAGGGAGGTCCATCAGTACCATTGGTAACAAGGCCTGGGGTAGAGGGAGGTCCATCAGTAGACTTGGTAACAAGGCCTGGGGTAGAGGGAGGTCCATCAGTACCATTGGTAACAAGGCCTGTGGTAGAGGGAGTTTCTGACAGGGCTCTGATGATACAGGCAGGTGCAAAGGGGACAAAACATGCCCTTGTCCCAGTCCTGTCATTTTCTGTCTCTGATTCACTTTCACTTATGGTGACAGAGAGATGGACAGGGACTGAACTGAGATCTCAAACAATTCCCTTTAAACCACGCAGGCCTTGTTTCATTATATTTACCTCCAAGAAAATAGAAAACAACAGCAGCTAGGATGAACACCAAAACAACCACCACCACCACCACCACCACCACCACCACCACTAACACCACCATTGTTGGCCTTCCTGTGTCGTCGCAGTGCTTCTCTTTGGGAGTGACAGTGAGAGTGACAGCTTCTGGATTTCCTCTCTGTTTGTCAGGGCCGAAGAAACACAGGTATGTCCCCTGATCAGAACGGCGTAGGTCAGTGAGGGGGAGGGAAATGTGTCCCTGTCTGTAATCATCGTTGGACCCAGAATCCCAGTTCTCAAACCGAGGGCCATAGATTATATTCCCTGCTGTGACATTCAGAGCAGTCTGTCCATCCTTTTTGCAGTAGATGTTTACCTCACTGTCAGGAGTTTGTTTATTAGTTAAGATATAGAAGTTGAGTTGAAAATTAGATCCAATGTAAGCAGGTTTACCTACAACAATGGAGACTAAAACTACAACCTTTACATCTTGAGTCTTACCACAGTGACACTCAAACCACCCCATATCATTAAATACAACAGAGGTGATGTTGAGATAGAGGTCTCCATCCCTGTGTTTAACTCTGTTCTCAAAGCCCACTCCTGGTGTGAAATCTTTTTGGTACAGTGTAGCGACCGTGGTGTGTGTAACACCTGCTGATTTACTCTCATAGCGATGCTTCCATTCAATAATACCACCAAATGATCCAGAGAAGGGGAGTGTGACAGTCTCATTCAAAACAACTGTAATTGTAGGAAGTACGGAGGATTCCACAACGTAGAAAAACACATGGTGTGAAAAAGCGATAAAAAAGGTCTTCAATAAACAATTCATCGTAGAATGCTGGACAGCGGTGAGCAATGCTGGAAGTTGGGGTTCGGTGGGCCGGGCTGGAAGTTGGAGTCCGGGGAAGGCTGTTGGAGTCCGGGCTGTCTGTTGGAGGCTGGGGTTCGGGGAAGGCTGTTGGAGTCCAGGAGTCCGGGCTGTCTGTTGGAGGCTGGGGTTCGGGGAAGGCTGTTGGAGTCCAGGAGTCCGGGCTGTCTGTTGGAGGCTGGGGTTCGGGGAAGGCTGTTGGAGTCCAGGAGTCCGGGCTGTCTGTTGGAGGCTGGGGTTCGGGGGCCAAGGCAGGTCTCCTTGGCAATGCTCAAGCACTCAATCTGGCATCAGGCTACTTTGTTAGTGTTGGCAGCTTCCTTGTCGCTTCCTTTCTCAGCAAATATGTTAGTTATAAATGTCCTTTCTCAGCAAACAGCTTCGTTATAAATGGGTAAGATGGTGACTCCTCCCCCTTAAATGATGGCTCCGCCTCTAGACTCCTCCTCCTTAACGTTACCCGAGAATGGACTGCTCCTCCCCTTACCGAGGTTTAGAAGCAACATTTGTAAGAACGTTACATACGTTACATTAGACACTAATACTAGACACTAATACACAAATATAACCTAAATGAATGTAGGTAATTAACTTTGTTCTTGGACGTGTAAATGTAACTGGTAAAGTAATATAGTAGTAGCTTGGCCTTATTCAGTGGTAGAGAGGCAGCGGTAGCTTGGCATGTGAAGGCTGTAGTGTAGTAGTATGCTTGGTCCTGGTTAGATAACTTTGTGTCTACTATTTTCTAAAACAGATTTATTTTATAGTGACTGACTTGACTGTCCATTTCGAACCCCAGTTCACTCAGATAGCCTACCTAATGAGTGTTATTGTAGATATAGAGAGACGACTGTAGACTACTAGAGCACTGTGGAGTCGAGAGTCTTGTCAGAACCGAGACACTGACAATGCAGAGGACAGTCAGTTTCATAACAGAATAAAGACTGAAGATACCACAGCCCAGACGTTATTCTCCCGTCCAGCAACACTACAACTGCCAGTAGAAATCAAACCATTTTCAGCGTCAAACCAGCAGACTAATCCTACCCCCATTACCCATATCAACCATGTGCTCAGTGTCCTTTTCTCATAAATCATAATATCACTGCCTACTCTATAATGTTATACATTATACCATTATATTCCTCAAAAATGATCTGACAGTTCTTTTAAGTTTATTCAAGTAGTTTCTTACAAATTTTTCAAGTACGATATTTGCCATTTACAAGTATGAACAGTAATTCATATATTGGAATAATTCGTTGGAGATCTCGCTCATACAGTAGCACGTACATGTAAACAGTAAAACAGTCACAAATAGAATATAAATAAATATAAATAGAACAACAACTAAAAGAGCAGAGTGGTAAGATTATAATACCACTACAGTCATAAATGTTAAAGAGTTAAAAACAGCAGTCAGATAAAAGGTATTCTTGGTCCTGGTAGTGGAGGTCCTGCTGTACTTCCTCCACACAGTCAGCCTGCCCGACTGTCCTGTACCTCCCTCTGGATGGCAGCGGTGGCAGAGTAGAGAGAGAAACCGATGAAGTGTGGAAGTCATGCTGGTAGCGGAGGAGAGAGTAGAGAGTACAGAGATGTCTTGGATCCACAGAGTGATAGCCGTACAGAATATTCCCTTTACTCAATATCTGACGGTCCATAGACTAAAGAGAAAGAGAGATGGTGAGAGACTGGTCCGTTCAGAGAACAGGGGGAAAACAGGCTCACTGGCTCTCCTCCATCTGTCCTTACAACATTACGCGTTTCTAACTAGTAGCGGGGTAAGTCTGGGTGAAAAGGATAGAGTGTCAACAAATCAGATGCCTGTCGCCGCGGAGTGCAGGTAGTAGAGGTGGCGCTCGTTGCGCAGTGTGTGTAGTCGCGCTGGAAGCACATTGCGCGTAGTTGGGGTGGCAGCGGAGTGCTGGTACTGTGGGTGTAGTGTAGAGCGCGTAGTTGGGGTGGAGTGCTGGTACTGTGGGTGTAGTGTAGAGCGTGTAGTTGGGGTGGCAGCGGAGTGCTGGTACTGTGGGTGTAGTGTAGAGCGCGTAGTTGGGGTGGCAGCGGAGTGCTGGTACTGTGGGTGTAGTGTAGAGCGCGTAGTTGGGGTGGCAGCGGAGTGCTGGTACTGTGGGTGTAGTGTAGAGCGCGTAGTTGGGGTGACAGCGGAGTGCTGGTACTGTGGGTGTAGTGTAGAGCGCGTAGTTGGGGTGACAGCGGAGTGCTGGTACTGTGGGTGTAGTGTAGAGCGCGTAGTTGGGGTGACAGCGGAGTGCTGGTACTGTGGGTGTAGTGTAGAGCGCGTAGTTGGGGCGGCAGCGGAGTGCTGGCACTGGAGGAGGTGGCGCAGTGTGTCTAGTCCGGAAGGATGCACAGTACGCTTAGTTGGGGCGGCCTTCTGACACTGAGGAAGTGAAAGACTCATCCACCAAGCCTAAACGAGCTACACCCCAGATAGCAGAGCTGCTCTGTGGCTTAAATGGCAGGGTGCTCACAATATGCTCAAAGTCCAACCTTCTCCTCCTGACCTGACCGGTACCACCTGACCTGGAACACAACTATTGGTTGATGCAATGTAGGCGACCTCGTACCAATTCAATAGGCTGGGCTGCAGTAGAGGCACTCAGCAGTTCTTCTGGTTCTCTGGTTTTAATCCTAGACCCCATCTCCACAGGAGTCCTTTTGCCTTTTGGTAGGCCGTCATTGTAAATAATAATATTTTCTTAACTCACTAGCCTAGTTAAAAGGTTAAATAAAAATAAAATATAATAAATAAAAAAATAACATGTATTTCTTATCAACATAACAGTGATGTTGAATGACCCGGTTACACCCCCTGTTCTGGATCATGACATGGTGGCAGAAATAACAAGGGAAAGAAAGAACCATAGAATAAATGGAACATTCTGCTGTCTCTCCGTAGATCAAACACCAAGAAAAGTCATCCTCTCAGGAACAAGCAGCAGCGTGTCTCTCTCTACTCTGAAGTCCCCAACCCACTGAATTCCTTTCACTCTGATCTGAACGAGGACACATACATTTTACACATCGTTTAACCTGCGCGCCACCAGGGGACGTGTCTAACAAGGGCATCCCCTCCGGCTCTAAGCCACACGTTTGTTTTACCTGCGCGCCACCAGGGTCAGGGGACGTGTCTAACAAGGGCATCCCCTCCGGCTCTTAGCCACACGTTTGTTTTACCTGCGCGCCACCAGGGTCGGAGGATGTGTCTAACAAGGGCATCCCCTCCGGCTCTAAGCCACACGTTTGTTTTACCTGCGCGCGACCAGGGACAGGGGACGTTTCTAACAAGGGCATCCCCACCGGCTCTAAGCCACAAGTTTATTTTACCTGCGCGCCACCAGGGGACGTGTCTAACAAGGGCATCCCCTCCGGCTCTAAGCCACACGTTTGTTTTACCTGCGCGCGACCAGGGACAGGGGACGTTTCTAACAAGGGCATCCCCACCGGCTCTAAGCCACAAGTTTATTTTACCTGCGCGCCACCAGGGGACGTTTCTAACAAGGGCATCCCCACCGGCTCTAAGCCACAAGTTTATTTTACCTGCGCGCCACCAGGGGACGTTTCTAACAAGGGCATCCCCTCCGGCTCTAAGCCACACGTTTGTTTTACCTGCGCGCGACCAGGGACAGGGGACGTTTCTAACAAGGGCATCCCCACCGGCTCTAAGCCACAAGTTTATTTTACCTGCGCGCCACCAGGGGACGTTTCTAACAAGGGCATCCCCTCCGGCTCTAAGCCACAAGTTTATTTTACCTGCGCGCCACCAGGGGACGTGTCTAACAAGGGCATCCCCTCCGGCTCTAAGCCACACGTTTGTTTTACCTGCGCGACACCAGGGTCAGGGGTCGTTTCTAACAAGGGCATCCCCACCGGCTCTAAGCCACACGTTTGTTTTACCTGTGCGCCACCAGGGTCAGGGGTCGTTTCTAACAAGGGCATCCCCACCGGCTCTAAGCCACACGTTTGTTTTACCTGTGCGCCACCAGGGTCAGGGATCGTTTCTAACAAGGGCATCCCCTCCGGCTCTAAGCCAGACGTTTGTTTTACCTGCGCGCCACCAGGGTCGGGGACATGTCTAACAAGGGCATCCACACCGGCTCTAAGCCACACGTTTGTTTTACCTGCGCGCCACCAGGGTCAGGGGACGTGTCTAACAAGGGCATCCCCTCCGGCTCTAAGCCACACGTTTGTTTTACCTTCGTGCCACCAGGTAGAAGGTGACGTGTCTAACAAGGGCATCACCACCGGCTCTAAGCCACACGTTTGTTTTACCTGCGCGCCACCAGGGTCAGGGGACGTGTCTAACAAGGGCATCCCCTCCGGCTCTTAGCCACACGTTTGTTTTACCTGCGCGCCACCAGGGTCGGAGGATGTGTCTAACAAGGGCATCCCCTCCGGCTCTAAGCCACACGTTTGTTTTACCTGCGCACGACCAGGGACAGGGGACGTTTCTAACAAGGGCATCCCCACCGGCTCTAAGCCACAAGTTTATTTTACCTGCGCGCCACCAGGGGACGTTTCTAACAAGGGCATCCCCTCCGGCTCTAAGCCACACGTTTGTTTTACCTGCGCGCGACCAGGGACAGGGGACGTTTCTAACAAGGGCATCCCCACCGGCTCTAAGCCACAAGTTTATTTTACCTGCGCGCCACCAGGGGACGTTTCTAACAAGGGCATCCCCACCGGCTCTAAGCCACAAGTTTATTTTACCTGCGCGCCACCAGGGGACGTTTCTAACAAGGGCATCCCCTCCGGCTCTAAGCCACACGTTTGTTTTACCTGCGCGCCACCAGGGACAGGGGACGTTTCTAACAAGGGCATCCCCACCGGCTCTAAGCCACAAGTTTATTTTACCTGCGCGCCACCAGGGGACGTTTCTAACAAGGGCATCCCCTCCGGCTCTAAGCCACAAGTTTATTTTACCTGCGCGCCACCAGGGGACGTGTCTAACAAGGGCATCCCCTCCGGCTCTAAGCCACACGTTTGTTTTACCTGCGCGACACCAGGGTCAGGGGTCGTTTCTAACAAGGGCATCCCCACCGGCTCTAAGCCACACGTTTGTTTTACCTGTGCGCCACCAGGGTCAGGGGTCGTTTCTAACAAGGGCATCCCCACCGGCTCTAAGCCACACGTTTGTTTTACCTGTGCGCCACCAGGGTCAGGGGTCGTTTCTAACAAGGGCATCCCCTCCGGCTCTAAGCCAGACGTTTGTTTTACCTGCGCGCCACCAGGGTCGGGGACATGTCTAACAAGGGCATCCACACCGGCTCTAAGCCACACGTTTGTTTTACCTGCGCGCCACCAGGGTCAGGGGACGTGTCTAACAAGGGCATCCCCTCCGGCTCTAAGCCACACGTTTGTTTTACCTTCGTGCCACCAGGTAGAAGGTGACGTGTCTAACAAGGGCATCACCACCGGCTCTAAGCCACACGTTTGTTTTACCTTCGTGCCACCAGGTAGAAGGTGACGTGTCTAACAAGGGCATCCCCTCCGGCTCTAAGCCACACGTTTGTTTTACCTGCGCGCCACCAGGGTCGGGGGACGTGTCTAACAAGGGCATCCCCTCCGGCTCTAAGCCACACGTTTGTTTTACCTGCGCGCCACCAGGGTCGGGGGACGTGTCTAACAAGGGCATCCCCTCCGGCTCTAAGCCAGACGTTCGTTTTACCTGCGCGCCACCAGGGAGAATGGGACGTGTCTAACAAGGGCATCCCCTCTGGCTCTAAGCCACACGTTTGTTTTACCTGCGCACCACCAGGGAGAAGGGGACGTGTCTAACAAGGGCATCCCCTCCGGCTCTAAGCCACACGTTTGTTTTACCTGCGCGCCACCAGGGAGAAGGGGACGTGTCTAACAAGGGCATCCCCTCCGGCTCTAAGCCACACGTTTGTTTTACCTGCGCGCCACCAGGGAGAAGGGGACGTGTCTAACAAGGGCATCCCCTCCGGCTCTAAGCCACACGTTTGTTTTACCTGCGCACCACCAGGGTCAGGGTCTAACAAGGGCATCCCCTCCGGCTCTAAGCCACACGTTTGTTTTGCCTGTGCGCCACCAGGGAGAAGGGGACGTGTCTAACAAGGGCATCCCCTCCGGCTCTAAGCCACACGTTTGTTTTACCTGCGCGCCACCAGGGAGAAGGGGACGTGTCTAACAAGGGCATCCCCTCTGGCTCTAAGCCACACGTTTGTTTTACCTGCGCGCCACCAGGGTCAGGGGACGTGTCTAACAAGGGCATCCCCTCCGGCTCTAAGCCACACGTTTGTTTTACCTGCGCGCCACCAGGGTCAGGGGACGTGTCTAACAAGGGCATCCCCACCGGCTCTAAGCCAGACGTTTGTTTTACCTGCGCGCCACCAGGGTCGGGGACATGTCTAACAAGGGCATCCCCACCGGCTCTAAGCCAGACGTTTGTTTTACCTGCGCGCCACCAGGGAGAAGGGGACGTGTCTAACAAGGGCATCCCCTCCGGCTCTAAGCCACACGTTTGTTTTACCTGCGCGTCACCAGGGTCGGGGGACGTGTCTAACAAGGGCATCCCCTCCAGCTCTAAGCCACACGTTTGTTTTGCCTGCGCGCCACCAGGGAGAAGGGGACGTGTCTAACAAGGGCATCCCCTCCGGCTCTAAGCCACACGTTTGTTTTACCTGCGCGCCACCAGGGTCAGGGGACGTGTCTAACAAGGGCATCCCCTCCAGCTCTAAGCCACACGTTTGTTTTGCCTGTGCGCCACCAGGGAGAAGGGGACGTGTCTAACAAGGGCATCCCCTCCGGCTCTAAGCCACACGTTTGTTTTAGCTGCGCGCCACCAGGGAGAAGGGTACGTGTCTAACAAGGGCATCCCCACCGGCTCTAAGCCACAAGTTTGTTTTACCTGCGCACCACCAGGGTCGGGGACGTGTCTAACAAGGGCATCCCCTCCGGCTCTAAGCCAGACGTTTGTTTTACCTGCGCGCCACCAGGGTCAGGGGACGTGTCTAACAAGGGCATCCCCTCCGGCTCTAAGCCACACGTTTGTTTTACCTGCGCGCCACCAGGGAGAAGGGGACGTGTCTAACAAGGGCATCCCCTCCAGCTCTAAGCCACACGTTTGTTTTACCTGCGCGCCACCAGGGAGAAGGGGACGTGTCTAACAAGGGCATCCCCTCCGGCTCTAAGCCACACGTTTGTTTTACCTGCGCGCCACCAGGGAGAAGGGGACGTGTCTAACAAGGGCATCCCCTCCGGCTCTAAGCCACACGTTTGTTTTACCTGCGCGCCACCAGGGTCAGGGGACGTGTCTAACAAGGGCATCCCCTCTGGCTCTAAGCCACACGTTTGTTCTACCTGCGCACCACCAGGGTCAGGGGACGTGTCTAACAAGGGCATCCCCTCCGGCTCTAAGCCACATGTTTGTTCTACCTGCGCGCCACCAGGGTCGGGGGACGTGTCTAACAAGGGCATCCCCTCCGGCTCTAAGCCACACGGTTTTTTTTCCTGCGCGCCATCAGGGTCGGGGACGTGTCTAACAAGGGCATCCCCTCCGGCTCTAAGCCAGACTTTCGTTTTACCTGCGCGCCACCAGGGTCAGTGGACGTGTCTAACAAGGGCATCCCCACCGGCTCTAAGCCAGACGTTTGTTTTACCTGCGTGCCACCAGGTAGAAGGGGACGTGTCTAATAAGGGCATCCCCACCGGCTCTAAGCCACACGTTTGTTTTACCTGCGCGCCACCAGGGTCAGTGGACGTGTCTAACAAGGGCATCCCCTCCAGCTCTAAGACACACGTTTGTTTTGCCTGCGCGCCACCAGGGGACGTGTCTAACAAGGGCATCCCCTCCGGCTCTAAGCCATACGTTTGTTTTACCTGCGCGCCACCAGGGGACGTGTCTAACAAGGGCATCCCCTCCAGCTCTAAGCCACACGTTTGTTTTGCCTGCGCGCCACCAGGTCCTTCAGTAGCTTTGTTAACAAGGCCTGGGTTAGAGGGAGGTCTATCAGTAGCCTTGGTAACAAGGCCTGGGGTAGAGGGAGGTCCATCAGTAGCCTTGGTAACAAGGCCTAGGGTAGAGGGAGGTTCTAACCGATCTCTGATTATACAAGCAGGTGCAAAGGGGACACAACATGTCCTTGTCCCAGTCCTGTCTTCTTCTGTCTCTGATTTACTTTCACTTATGGTGACGGAGAGATGCTCCCCACCCTGTTCAGCTTCTGGACAGGGACTGAACTGAGATCTTGAACACTTCTCTTTAAAAGTAATACATTGGAATAAGTTGTTGGAGCTCTCTCCCATATAGTAGACCTACACAGCACACAGAGGTATACAGTATGCATCACAGTAGACCTACACAGCACACAGAGGTATACAGTATCCATCATAGTAGACCTACACAGCACACAGAGCTATCCAGTATCCATCACAGTAGACCTACACAGCACAAAGAGGTATACAGTATGCATCACAGTAGACCTACATAGCACACAGAGCTATCCAGTATCCATCACAGTAGACCTACACAGCACACAGAGGTATACAGTATCCATCATAGTAGACCTACACAGCACACAGAGGTATACAGTATCCATCATAGTCGACCTACACAGCACAAAGAGGTATACAGTATGCATCATAGTAGACCTACACAGCACACAGAGCTATACAGTATCCATCATAGTAGACCTACACAGCACACAGAGGTACAGTATCCATCATAGTAGACCTACACAGGACACAGAGGTACAGTATCCATCATAGTAGACCTACACAGCACACAGAGGTATACAGTATTCATCATCGTAGACCTACACAACACACAGAGCTATACAGTATCCATCATAGTAGACCTACACAGCACACAGAGGTATACAGTATCCATCATAGTCGACCTACACAGCACACAGAGGTATACAGTATCCATCATAGTAGACCTACACAGCACACAGAGGTAGACAGTATCCATCATAGTAGACCTATACAGCACACGGTGGTATACAGTATCCATCATAGTAGACCTACACAGCACACAGAGGTATACAGTATCCATCATAGTAGACCTACACAGCACACAGAGGTATACAGTATCCATCATAGTAGACCTACACAGCACACAGAGGTGTACAGTATCCATCATAGTAGACCTACACAGCACACAGAAGTATACAGTATCCATCATCACACATAGTAAACTATGTAGTTTAACGATTGATTCCGAAGTTTTGTGTCTGTATCTTGAGGAATGACATTTGAAGTATGTATCCATCATTTGATGTGGAAAATGTATTGACAATGTACAAAATACATTGTGAACGACAAAAAAGTTTAAGTTCAACATTTTATTAAACAAATTGGAGACAGTAAACAATCCTGGAATAGACATTAGAAGGAGGTCCATCAGTAGCCTTGGTAACAAGGCCTGGGGTAGAGGGATGCCCATCAAGCATTGGTATCCAGGCCTGGGGTAGAGGGAGGTCCATCAGTAGCCTTGGTAACAAGGCCTGTAGTAGAGGGAGGTTCTGACAGGGCTCTGATGATACAGGCAGGTGCAACGGGAACAAAACATGGCCTTGTCCCAGTCCTGTCTTCTTCTGTCTCTGATTTACTTTCACTTATGGTGACAGAGAGATGCTCCCCACCCTGTTCACCTTCTGGACAGGGACTGAACTGAGATCTCAAACAATTCCCTTTAAACCACGCAGCCATTGTTTCTTTCAATCTACCTCCAAGAAAATAGAAAACAACAGCAGCAAGGATGATCACCACCACCACCACCACCAACACCACCATTGTTGGCCTTCCTGTGTCGTCGCAGTGCTTCTTTTTGGGAGTGACAGTGAGAGCGACAGCTCCTGGATTTCCTATCTGGTGGTCAGGGCCGAAGAAGCACCAGTATGTCCCCTGATCAGAACGGCGTAGGTTGGTGAGGATGCAGGAAATATCTCCCTTTCGGTAACCATCCATGGACACAGATACCCTGTCCTGATACCCAGAGCCATAGGTTATGTACCCTCCACTGATGGTAAACACATTCTGTCCATCTTTAAAAAATTGGATATTTATCTCACTGTCCTTTATCCATGTTCTAGTTGAGCCATGGAAGTGAAGTGTGACATTACCTCCAACATGGAAAGATATTTCAGTGACTTCTACCAAGACTTCTAGTTTTACACCGTGTAAAAAGTTGTTGTTGCAGACACACTCATACCACCCCTTGTCATTGTACTCAGCTGAGGAGATGGTGAGAGAGAGGTTTCCATTCTGGAGTTGAACCCTGTTCTCATAACCCTCTCCTGGGATTAAATTATTTCCGTCAAATGTAGAAACTGTCTTGTTACAGAAGCTCCCTGCAGCACCCTGACAATGCCTCCACTCCATGACACCCCCATGACATGATCCAGAGAAGGGAAGTATGATCCTCTCATTCAACATCACTGTTATGTGATCAGACAAGCAGTATTTAGCAACAAGTGCAAACAGGAAAAAGGTGATGACTCGTCCCCCCTTCATAATCGACACAGTTCTCTCTGGCAGTGCTCACGTCCTCAATTTGGTTTCCGGGAATTTTGTTGTTCTTGGCGGTTGGCAGCTCTTTTATGCTCATACAGAAATCTCACTTCAGGGAAGAACTCACTTTAGGGAAGAACTCACTTCAGGGAAGAACTCACTTCAGGGAAGAACTCACTTTAGGGAAGATGGTGACTCATCCCCCTTATCTGAAAATGGACTGCTCCTCCCCTTACCGAGGTTTATAATGCTGCTGTTTTTGTTCAAGAGTTCTGGATGCAATATTTTTTATTTTCTTATAAGAACATTACATTACACACTAATAAGTTTCACAAATATAACGTAAATAATGTAGTTAATTAACGTCGTTTTTTTCGTGGACCGGGCCAGAAATTGGAGTTCCGGGATACCTTCACAGCCCAGGTCTCCTGACCGTCAACACTACAGATTCTAGTCGGACTACAGATTCTAGTCGGACTACAGATTCTAGTCGGACTACAGATTCTAGTCGGACTACAGATTCTAGATGGAGGCAACCCGCTTTTTCATCGTCAAACCAGCAGACTAATACAACTACCACAACCATGTCCCTGTGTCCTCTGTTCCCTTTTCTTAAATATCATCATATTTACACAATATCATTATATACATTATACTATCGTTATATTTCTCTGGTACAGAAATTATCTGACAGTTCCAAACTCAAATCCAAAAAATTCTACACTTATTCAAGGAGTTTATGAAATAAGTTTATTCAAGTAGTATATTTTCCATTTGCAAGTATTACAAGTAATACATTGGAATTCTTCGTTGGAGCTCTCTCCCATACAGTAGGCCTACATAGCACACAGAGGTATACAGTAAAACAGTCATAAATGGAACAAATACAACATATGACAAGTAGAACAACAATAAAAACACTACAGTCATCAACGCTAATAACAGCAGTCAGATAAAAGCTTTAGTTGAATGTGGTAGTGAAGGTGTTCCTGTCCTTCCTCCAGCCAGTAAACTTACCCGGATGGTCCTGTACCTCTGCCTACCCGACGGTCTCATACCTCCACAGAGTAGGTTTGTGTTGGTTGACTATGTCAGGTCGGGACCCACTGGGCACAAACTGGTTGAATTAACGTTGTTTCAAAGTCATTTCAATGAAATTACATTGAACCAACGTAGAATTGACGTCTGTACCCAGTGGGGAGAGATATTTATGGCCTGGAATTATAAAAGTCCACATCGCACTGAAGTTGTAGATTTTCCGACGTCCCGGTTGTTCTGAACGTGTCATTAAAACAGTCCACCAGATCCACCTCAGTACCTCCTTTATTGACAGCAATGTGATTATCTCCTGCTTCCTAAAATCCTCTACCATGTCCTTTCTCTTCTTTGTGTTCAGCTCCACGTTGTTTCCACTGCACCTCGCTGTTAGACATTGCACTTCCTGTCTGTCTATAGTCTGTCTCGACATTGTTAGTGAAGAACCCTATGAAGTTGATCGTCTCACAATGGATTTTGAGGAATTCCTTTTTTCTAGTGCTGTGAGAATACAAACCAACAGCCTCCTCGATATCAAAACCTTTCCTTTAAAAGACTGAGGACGGAGCGGTCTACGTTAAATATGTACTTTATTATTGTCAATGACTTGGCACACAACCATTGGTTGCTGAAATGTGACGTGTAAAATGTATGTGTCCTCGTTCAGATCAGACTGAAAGGAATTCAGTGGGTTGGGGACTTCAGAGTAGAGAGAGACACGCTGCTGCTTGTTCCTGAGAGGATGACTTTTCTTGGTGTTTGATCTACGGAGAGACAGCAGAATGTTCCATTTATTCTATGGCTCTTTCTTTCCCTTGTTATTTCTGCCACCATGTCATGATCCAGAACAGGGGGTGTAACCGGGTCATTCAACATCACTGTTATGTTGATAAGAAATACATGTTATTTATTTATTTATTATATTTTATTTTTATTTTACCTTTTAACTAGGCAAGTGAGTTAAGAAAATATTATTATTTACAATGACGGCCTACCAAAAGGCAAAAGGACTCCTGTGGAGATGGGGTCTAGGATTAAAACCAGAGAACCAGAAGAACTGCTGAGTGCCTCTACTGCAGCCCAGCCTATTGAATTGGTACGAGGTCGCCT
Source organism: Salmo trutta (assembly GCF_901001165.1). NCBI lineage: Eukaryota > Metazoa > Chordata > Actinopteri > Salmoniformes > Salmonidae > Salmo > Salmo trutta. Next base: position 57,410,894 of record NC_042961.1, on the reverse strand, counting down.
ACATTGCATCAACCAATAGTTGTGTTCCAGGTCAGGTGGTACCGGTCAGGTCAGGAGGAGAAGGTTGGACTTTGAGCATATTGTGAGCACCCTGCCATTTAAGCCACAGAGCAGCTCTGCTATCTGGGGTGTAGCTCGTTTAGGCTTGGTGGATGAGTCTTTCACTTCCTCAGTGTCAGAGGCCGCCCCAACTAAGCGCACTGTGCACCCTTCCGGACTAGACACACTGCGCCACCTCCTCCAGTACCTGCACTCTGCGGCGACATGCACCTGATTTGTTGGCAATAGGTCATTTTCACGCAGTCTTGCGCGCTACCGGGCCGAACAACTGTATAGTGTCATAACTCCTGATGGAAGAGAGCCTGTCTCTCTACAGAGAGATTTCAGAGATCGAAAATGTGATTTAATTTGTGTTGAAAGTTGATCCGGAGCGGGAGAACTCCTTGGCCAAATTTACTTGGTGGGGGAAGGACAGGAGCGCCTCCACTACCAGGTTCAAGAATAGTTTTTATCTGACTGCTGTTTTTAGCACTTTAGCATTCATGACTACTGTTTATTTAATAATTTTACCACTCTGGGCTTATTGTTATATTCATGATATTTTCACATTTTAAATTTCTGCAAATATAGTGTACTACTTGAGGAAACTACTTTAATAAACTACTTGAATAAACTTCAAAAAGTATTCGATTGAGTTTGGAACTATCAGATCATTCCTGCACCACAGGAATATAATGATAGTATAATGTATATAATGATATTGTGTAAATATAATGATATTTAAGAAAAGGGAACAGAGGACACAGTGTTTGACGATGAAAAAGCGGCGTGCCTCCGACTAACAGCTGTAGTGGTGTCGGTCAGGAGGAGAAGGTTGGACTTTGAGCATATTGTGAGCACCCTGCCAGTGAAGCCGCTGAGCAGCTCTGCTATCTGGGGTGTAGCTCGTTTTGGCTCGGAGGCCGAGAGTCTTTCACTTCCTCAGTGTCAGAAGGCCGCCCCAACTACGCGCACTATGCATCCGCCCCAACTACGCGCACTATGCATCCGCCCCAACTACGCGCACTATGCATCCGCCCCGACTACACACACACTGCATCCGCCCCTGTTGGTGCTGACATCTTCAGGACAGGAATACCGGTTTACTTAACGGAGGAATAAACACACATGTTCATCATTGGTGTCTTAACCAGAACGGGGGAAAATGCACTTTATTTATTTTCGCACATGCGCAGTCATACATCTCTCATAGGGCATGACTGTACCAGTGTAAGAACACAACTCAACAACATATTAGTCCACATGCCAACACCCCCACTTGCTCTTATACTGTACAAGTCGTATTCAACCTAACTTTATCAACACATTTAGCTTACAGTTATTCATCTCACAAATGTCAGTTTATATTCCAAACATGTAACCCAAGAATTTTTCATTTTTGAACTTCGTTACAGATTTAGTCAAAACATCTGCAGCCATGTCTGCCGTTGGACAATATTCAATACTTATTTTACCATCACTGAGTGCAGATCGAATGAAATGATATCTGATGTCGACATGTTTACATCTCTGACGACATACTGGGTTCTTTGACAGAGCAATTGCACCTTGGTTATCTTCAAAGATTGTTACTGGTGTATATTGACACTCACTATCCATCTCGCCCAATAACTGTACAAGGTACAAACTTTCTTGTGTAGTAGCAGCCAGTGCCATGTACTCTGCTTCACATGTAGATAAAGCTACTGTTGGCTGCTTCTTAGACCTCCATGAAATGACAGGTCCACATTTAGTTAAACTAAAACAATACCCTGTTATGCTTCGTCTGTCACTTTGATCTGCTGCCCAATCAGCATCACTATATGCTACGAGGTTGAGTTTTTCCACCCCCTTTTTGTAACACAACTCCTGATTCATTGTTCCCTTCAAGTACCTCAACACATGTTTAGCTGTTATCCAGTGTTGCTCTTTTGGTTCTGATAGGTATTGTGACAGCTTGCTGACAATCCAACTGATATCCGGTCTTGTACATGTCATTACATATATCAAGCTGCCTATCACTTCACGATACCTTTTTGAATCAATAAGTTCACCATCACCATCAAAGTTTGGTTTTTGTTCACATGGTGTTGACCTTGTTTTACAGTCTGACATACCAAACCTTTCCAGTATCTTGGTTATGTACCTTGTTTGGTTCATCGTTATTTTCCCTTCACTTTGTGTAAAATCAATGCCTAGGAAATGTCCAAGCCTCCCAAGATCTTTCATCTTAAATTTTTCACGGAACATTTCTTTTACACTTGTGAGTGAGTCACTATCACTAGCAGCGATAATTAGATCATCGACCCAAATTATCAAAATGATCCTTTCTGTTGCAGTTTGTTTGTTATAAACACAGTGATCAGCTGGGTTCTGTGTAAAACCATTTTCACTAAGGTGATCATGCAACATTTTGTTCCAGTTCCTTCCTGACTGTTTCAGGCCGTACAGTGACTTGTTCAGTTTGCAGACTAGTTGCTCACCTGTATCTGACCTGACTTCAAAACCCTCTGGTTGCTCCATGTACACTTCACAGTCAATAGGAGCATGTAGATATGCTGTTTTGACATCCATCTGATGTAACTCTAAGTCATACTGAGCTGCTAGCTGCATCAAACAGCGTACTGATGTCATATTTGCAGTTGGAGAAAAAGTCTCCTTATAGTCTATTCCTGCCACTTGACTATACCCCTTTGCAACATATCTTGCCTTGTATGTCTCAGTCTCATCTGAATTGTTTTTGACCGCATAGACCCACCTGCCCCCCACTGCATTTTTACCCTCTGGCAGTGTGGTTAATGTGAATGTATCATTTTCCCTAAGGGAATCCATCTCCTCCTTCATAGCAGTAGCCCAAATCTCTGATTTTGGTGAAATCATTGCTTCTTTGAAGGTTTGTGGTGCATTGCACATTACTCTGTAGCAGTAGTCAACACTAGGTGGTATCTGGTCATCACATTTCACTTTACACTCATAGTCTTTTAAGTACTGGGGTTTCATCCTCGCTCTGTCTGGATAGCGTGGACTCTGACCATCTGAAGTCTCAATTTGCACATCTTGTGTCTCTTCTGAGTTTTGATCTGCCATCTTGGCTTTCGGCATGGGGTTTTCAAATCTCTCCCCATGAAGATCATCACTGATTTCCAAATCTGTCTGAGTTTGGTGTTCGACTACACCTTTTGTAACACACTTGACTAATCTGTTTTTAAGAACTTTCCCAGTGTCTGGGTAGTAGACTAGGTATGCTGGACTATTTTTATCATACCCGACAAAAATACCCTTTTCACATCTTGAGTCTAACTTTTTCTTGTTCTGTCTATATGCATAGCAAACAGATCCAAATTCTTTCATCTTTGAAAGATCAGGCTTTCTCCCAGTAAACATGTAGTGTGGAGTCTGTCCTACACGCTTATTGTAACACCTATTGCGAATTACTGCAGCAGTCATTACAGCATATGTCCACAAGTTCTTTGGTAGGTTGCTTTCAAGTAGCATGCATCTTGCCATTTCGAACAATGTTCTCCAATTTCTCTCAGCCGTCCCATTTTGATGGGGTGAGTAAGGGGCTGAAGTTTCATGTCTTATGGCGTTCTTACTGAGCAGTGACTGGAACTCTTTGGCTGTGAATTCTGTGCCATTATCTGACCTGACACACTTTATTTTCCCATAAGGGGCCACATCAGCAATAAACTTCTCAGTAGCTTTTACAGTATCACTCTTTGCTTTTAGGAAATACACAAAAACTGCCCCTGAATAATCATCCGTAAATGCTAGAGTATATCTGAACCCATCTTTCGCCTCTGGCTCAATAGGGCCAGCCAAATCAGTGTGCACAAGCTCAAGAGCCGCTTTTGCTTTTTCATCAGGCTCTCTGTTTCTGCTCTGAACAAATTTTCCCTGAGTGCAGATTTCACAGTTGAGGGTAGATTTGTCAATCTTACCTGTGATTTTCATTCCCTCTGTCACATTTTCTAACTTTGACACATCCTCAAAATTACAGTGGCCAAGAATTTTGTGCCATGTGTGAATATCATAGCACCCATGACATCCATCATCATATTCATCACTTACAGTGTTAAGATAGTAAAGTCTATCGTACTCCTCGATGTCAAAAGTGGTACCGTTCTTGTGGATGAGCTTGTTACACCCCTGTCGAAAGTTGACTGAAGCTCCGTTGGCTGTCGCTGCTTTAACAGAGAAAATGTCCTGTGGAAACGACGGCACGTACAGCGCCTTCAACAGCGTTGTTTTTACCCGACGACCCGTGTTGTCTCTCAGGTAAACCTCCGCTGCACCTCTCCTCTCCGCGACACCATTCGTTCTTGTTCCGTCAGCCAGCTCCACGGAATGTTTTTCCGGTTTGAAAGTCTCGTCAAACTCCTTAAACTTCCCGATGTCCGTGACTATATGTGACGTTGCTCCCGTATCAACCATCAGCCCTTTCTGTTTCAGTCCACTAACCTGACAGTCACTTATTCTGAATGCAAATGTGTGGCTTTCAGCATCTGTTGCTTGTTTCACATTGTCTCTTCTTTTTCGTCTGCAATTTGCGTCAGTATGAGTGGAGCTTTTGCAAAAACTACACCACTTTCTCCGTTCTTTGCGCTCTCCAGTAACGGTACATTCTCGGGCCTTGTGCCCTTTCTGGCCACAGTTGAAGCAGGTTATCTCGGTCCCTTTATCTCTCCCTCTTGGCCAGCTAACTTTAATGTTACTTGCCTTCATCACGTTGTCGTCAGTGGAAATGGCGCTAAACTTCTCGGTGCTTTCATAGCTCCTCAACTTGGTTTTGAACTCGCCAAAAGTTGTCGGCTCGTCACTCTGCGTTATGTGGATGGCAAACGGCTTAAATGATTCGGGCAAACCTTTCAGAATCATTGCAATCAACAGCCCGTCACTTAAAGTCTCTTCAGCATTTCTCAGTGCTGTGATAGCCGTCTCAGCACGAATGATATAGTCCGTAACACTTTCGTCAGCGGCTTTCTGAAGAGAAGTTAGTTCAGTGTAGAGGCTAATCACACGTGGCTTCCCTTTACCTGCATAATGTTCCCTCAATATCTTCAACGCTTTTCTCCCATCATCTGCTGCTTCTCTCATTATCAGGGAAAGGCTTTTATCATCCAAAACCTGTATCAATTCGGCGTAGGCTTCTTCATTTTTCTCTCTGTCTTCTTCATCTTCATCCACGCTCAATATGGCGGCCTTTAGCCCAAGCAAACGCAAGTGCCCCAAAAACTTTGTCTCCCATAACTCGTACTTTTTTTCATCTCCGTCGAAATATAATCTATTCCATCGGCTTCCATGTTCCCTCCTGGGCCCATAACCTGTTGGTGCTGACATCTTCAGGACAGGAATACCGGTTTACTTAACGGAGGAATAAACACACATGTTCATCATTGGTGTCTTAACCAGAACGGGGGAAAATGCACTTTATTTATTTTCGCACATGCGCAGTCATACATCTCTCATAGGGCATGACTGTACCAGTGTAAGAACACAACTCAACAACATATTAGTCCACATGCCAACAGCCCCAACAACGCGCACTATGCATCCTCCCCGACTACACACACTGTGCATCCGCCCCAACTACGCGCACTATGCATCCAACTACGCGCACTATGCATCCTCCCCGACTACACACACACTGCATCCGCCCCAACAACGCGCACTATGCATCCTCCCCGACTACACACACTGTGCATCCGCCCCGACTACACACACACTGCATCCGCCCCGACTACACACACTGTGCATCCGCCCCGACTACACACACACTGCATCCGCGGCGACTACACACACTGTGCATCCGCCCCGACTACACACACACTGTGCTGCAACAGTCGTGTCTCTCTACTCGGATACCAGCCACCATAATGACTCAACCACTTCAACGGGCACTGCGCTGCCACTCCCACCTCCACTGCCCACATTCAGCTCGACATGCACCTGATTTGTTGGCAGTAGGTCATTTTCACTCTATCTTGCCCCGCAACGGATCGGACAATGTCTTAAGGTCTGCGAGATTTCAGAGATCCATAAATTGATATCATTTGTGTTTGCGGCCTCTGAGCCGCGCGTTGAAATTGGATCCGGTGCGGGAGAGAACAACTTGGCTGAACAGAGGACTGTTTTGTCCCTGTTCTCTGACTGGCAACGGACCAATCTCTCTCACAGGCTCTCTATTGTCTAGCCTACAGGACCTTCGGGACCTACACAGGACCTGCTGTGTATCCAAGACCAAGAAAACATCCCGTCAGGAACAATAGAGCACCAGCATGTTCTTCAGCACCGTCCTGTCTCTCTCTACTGGACTCCGCTACCAGCCACCAGCATGACTTCCACACTTCATCGGTTTCTCTCTCTACTCTGCCACCGCTGCCATCCAGAGGGAGGTACAGGACAGTCGGGCAGGCTGACTGTGTGGAGGAAGTACAGCAGGACCTCCACTACCAGGACCAAGAATACCTTTTATCTGACTGCTGTTTTTAACACTTTAACATTTATGACTGTAGTGGTATTATAATCTTACCACTCTGCTCTTTTAGTTGTTGTTCTATTTATATTTATTTATATTCTATTTGTGACTGTTTTACTGTTTACATGTACGTGCTACTGTATGAGCGAGATCTCCAACGAATAATTCCAATGTATGAATTACTGTTCATACTTGTAAATGGCAAATATCGTACTTGAAAAATTTTGTAATAAACTACTTGAATAAACTTAAAAGAACTGTCAGATCATTTTTGAGGAATATAATGGTATAATGTATAACATTATAGAGTAGGCAGTGATATTATGATTTATGAGAAAAGGACACTGAGCACATGGTTGATATGGGTAATGGGGGTAGGATTAGTCTGCTGGTTTGACGCTGAAAATGTTTTGATTTCTACTGGCAGTTGTAGTGTTGCCGGTAACGTCTGGGCTGTGGTATCTTCAGTCTTTATTCTGTTATGAAACTGACTGTCCTCTGCATTGTCAGTGTCTCGGTTCTGACAAGACTCTCGACTCCACAGTGCTCTAGTAGTCTACAGTCGTCTCTCTATATCTACAATAACACTCATTAGGTAGGCTATCTGAGTGAACTGGGGTTCGAAATGGACAGTCAAGTCAGTCACTATAAAATAAATCTCTTTTAGATAATAGTAGACACAAAGTTATCTTACCAGGACCAAGCATACTATTACACTACAGGTGAAATGTAGCCTTCACATGCCAAGCTACCGCTGCCTCTCTACCACTGAATAAGGCCAAGCTACTACTATATTACTTTACCAGTTACATTTACACGTCCAAGAACAAAGTTAATTACCTACATTCATTTAGGTTATATTTGTGTATTAGTGTCTAGTATTAGTGTCTAATGTAACGTATGTAACGTTCTTACAAATGTTGCTTCTAAACCTCGGTAAGGGGAGGAGCAGTCCATTCTCGGGTAACGTTAAGGAGGAGGAGTCTAGAGGCGGAGCCATCATTTAAGGGGGAGGAGTCACCATCTTACCCATTTATAACGAAGCTGTTTGCTGAGAAAGGACATTTATAACTAACATATTTGCTGAGAAAGGAAGCGACAAGGAAGCTGCCAACACTAACAAAGTAGCCTGATGCCAGATTGAGTGCTTGAGCATTGCCAAGGAGACCTGCCTTGGCCCCCGAACCCCAGCCTCCAACAGACAGCCCGGACTCCTGGACTCCAACAGCCTTCCCCGAACCCCAGCCTCCAACAGACAGCCCGGACTCCAACAGCCTTCCCCGGACTCCAACTTCCAGCCCGGCCCCCCGAACCCCAACTTCCAGCATTGCTCACCGCTGTCCAGCATTCTACGATGAATTGTTTATTGAAGACCTTTTTTATTGCTTTTTCACACCATGTGTTTTTCTACGTTGTGGAATCCTCCGTACTTCCTACAATTACAGTTGTTTTGAATGAGACTGTCACACTCCCCTTCTCTGGATCATGTGGTGGTATTATTGAATGGAAGCATCGCTATGAGAGTAAATCAGCAGGTGTTACACACACCACGGTCGCTACACTGTACCAAAAAGATTTCACACCAGGAGTGGGCTTTGAGAACAGAGTTAAACACAAGGATGGAGACCTCTATCTCAACATCACCTCTGTTGTATTTAATGATATGGGGTGGTTTGAGTGTCACTGTGGTAAGACTCAAGATGTAAAGGTTGTAGTTTTAGTCTCCATTGTTGTAGGTAAACCTGCTTACATTGGATCTAATTTTCAACTCAACTTCTATATCTTAACTAATAAACAAACTCCTGACAGTGAGGTAAACATCTACTGCAAAAAGGATGGACAGACTGCTCTGAATGTCACAGCAGGGAATATAATCTATGGCCCTCGGTTTGAGAACTGGGATTCTGGGTCCAACGATGATTACAGACAGGGACACATTTCCCTCCCCCTCACTGACCTACGCCGTTCTGATCAGGGGACATACCTGTGTTTCTTCGGCCCTGACAAACAGAGAGGAAATCCAGAAGCTGTCACTCTCACTGTCACTCCCAAAGAGAAGCACTGCGACGACACAGGAAGGCCAACAATGGTGGTGTTAGTGGTGGTGGTGGTGGTGGTGGTGGTGGTGGTGGTTGTTTTGGTGTTCATCCTAGCTGCTGTTGTTTTCTATTTTCTTGGAGGTAAATATAATGAAACAAGGCCTGCGTGGTTTAAAGGGAATTGTTTGAGATCTCAGTTCAGTCCCTGTCCAGAAGGTGAACAGGGTGGGGAGCATCTCTCTGTCACCATAAGTGAAGGTGAATCAGAGACAGAAAAAGACAGGACTGGGACAAGGGCATGTTTTGTCCCCTTTGCACCTACCTGTATCATCAGAGCCCTGTCAGAAACTCCCTCTACCACAGGCCTTGTTACCAATGGTACTGATGGACCTCCCTCTACCCCAGGCCTTGTTACCAAGTCTACTGATGGACCTCCCTCTACCCCAGGCCTTGTTACCAATGGTACTAATTTACCTCCCTCTACACCCAGCCTTGTTACCAAGGCTACTGATGAACCTCCTAATGTCTATTTCAGGAGTGTTTACTGTCTCCAATTTGTTTAATAAAATGTTGAACTTAAACTTTTTGGTAGTTCTGAATGTATTTTGTAATTTATAAATGCATTTTCATTACATTTACATTTTGAGTCATTTAGCAGATGCTCTTATCTAGAGCGACTTACAGTAGTGAAAGCATACATTTCATACATTTGTTTAAAAAAAAAATTGTACTGGCCTTCTGCGCCTGACTTCCCAGCAGCCAGTTACGCACTCCATTGTATTGTGGGGATTGACAAAAACATGATTTTAGACCATGTTCATGGAAAACTTTAAAATGTATTTCAAATTTCTCACATACAAATACTTTCTGTCTCCTACCATCTGTCCATCTAGCGCTGTACTAATTGCATTGTGGACATTTCCTAAAACATGATTTTAGACCATGCTCAAAGAACACCGTTTAAAAATATATTTCACACTTGTAACACACAAATGGTACAAACTGTCTGTTGTATTTCAGTTTGTATCCACACACCAGTTCTAGCCTGATTAGTGTTTGAGACATTCTCATATGAAGTGTAGATGAAACAAACTTGACTTATTAAAGTGTGAAAACAGTAAGAACTGGGGAGAACAGTCCAAGACTAAGGCCCTGATCCAAGCTGAGGCCCTGATCCAAGCTGAGGCCCTGATCCAAGCTGAGGCCCTGATCCAAGCTGAGGCCCTGATCCAAGCTGAGGCCCTGGTCCAAGCTGACCCCTGGCTCATCAGGCCATGCAGATGGAGATGGTAGACTATATGTCTCTCTTGTCATTATGTGTTGCCCTAGAAGACTGAATAAACCCTTGCTCAACAGAATCATGTAATAGATCGATAGAGTGAATGTTTCAATCTAGCTGACTTAGGTCAAGTTTTTTTCTGTCATCTTTCACGGAAAAAAGACGTTTAGGAACTGGAGAAAAAATACAATGAAGAAAAGAAAGAATTCACGTGCAAAATGTCCAAATGACATCAGTTTGACCGGTTGTAAAGAAAAATAAACCCGTGAAAAGAACCCATCGTGTTTCTGATAAGATTTCAGTTTGTCTTCGATGCATATTTTAAATACTACCAGCTTTTATGATGCTTGTATGTTGAAGACATCACGTCTACAGATGGTATCTAATGAGCATTGCATTATCTCAAGATGCAGAAATAAATACAAATAGTTTTCAACTCCTGTTCCCAAATACACATTTTGCCTACATTTAGTGTATCATTTTACTGCAAGAAATGTTTAATTCTGCAGGAGATATTATTAAGGATATAGTCCTATTCACACTGGACTAGTATTACTAGAAGACGTTGGTTATGTATTTATTACCCCAGAATGTCCGTTATTCCAGAGGACCTTTCAGACGGGATTCATTTTTTACAAACTGACCCCTGTAATTATTTTTCTTTTTTTCTCTATAAATTGACAGCTATGACGGAAGCCTGGAGGTTTTTTTCTCGGCGTGAAAATACAGTCCAGGTGATAACAGGCTACAGTAATAACTCCAGCTTGGTTCCTACGGTTCTAAACCATAACAAACCATATTTGGTATAGTGTCGCAATAAGATTTAAATTGAGGAGTGTGATCATAATCATTAGGATATTTTATCGATCTGCAGTAGAAGATGTCATAAATGACCCCAGCCTTCATATGTGAGGTAAACAGCAAGGCCTAACTTACACTTGAGTTTTTAGACTATGGCTGAGAAAGTCAAGTTGTACCAAACACTGTCACTGTATTATAGCTACACCTATTAGATTAGTAAGCAAACATATTTTTGTGATCCTCCAGAAATGTATTTTTCCCAGAATTCCTGTTTCTAACCTGTGTTTGAAAGCTGTTAAATGGAGTGCATCCCTTCCCTTCCCTTCCCCCCCCTTCCCCCCCTTTCCCCCCCTTCCCTTCCCCTCCCCTCCCCTCCCCTCCATTACAAAGAGTTGATGAGTATTCCTGACTTCACTAGTCGGTGACACATGCATTATATTTTGAACTTTACCTCCATCTAGTGTATCTATTTTGAAATGCTATGGGCTGATCCAGGTACTCTTTTTCCACCATAAGGGTACATAGCCCTTTTAGATGGGGAACATGGGGTGCATTACAAAGGGACTTAGAGAGTCAGTTCTGACCACAAACTAGCCGCTGTTAATATTCAACATCAATACAAAATCAAAGATTCACAGAATAAACTGCTTTAGTTGCTCTCCTTCACACTCTCCAAGACCATAGCTACACATGAAGACACCGAGATCCGAGGTACTTTAAAAATTATATATATATATATATATATATATATATATATATGTACAGTATATATGTACAGTACCAGTCAAAAGTTTTAGAACACCTACTCATTCAAGGGTTCTTTATTTTTTACTATTTTCTACATTTTTTAAATAATAGTGTAGACATCAAAACTAGGAAATAACATATATGGAATCATGTAGTAACCAAAAAAGTTAAACAAATCAAATATATATATATTATATTTGAGATTGTTCAAAGTAGCCAACCTTTGGCTTGATGACAGCTTTGCACACTTTTGGCATTTTATCAACCAGCTTCATGAGGTAGTCACCTAGAATGCATTTCAATTAGAAGGTGTGCCTTCTTAAAAGTTAGAGCCAATTAGATGTGTTGTGACAATGTTGGGAGGATATACAGAAGATAGCCCTAAGTCCATATTATGGCAAGAACAGCACAAAAAAGCAAAGAGAAACGACAGTCCATCATTACTTTAAGACATGAAGGTCAGTCAATATTGAACATTTCAAGAACTTTGAAAGTTTCTTCAATTGTAGTTGCAAAAACCATCAAGCGTTATGATGAAATTGTCTCTCATGGACCGCCACAGCAATGGATGGACCCAGAGTTACCTGCAGAGGATAAGTTCATTAGAGTTACCGGCCTCAGACATTGCAGCCCAAAAAATGCTTCACAGAGTTCAAGTAACAGACAGGCCTCCTTGCTTGCACATGCTTTTTCCGTTCTGCCCACAAATATTCTATAGGATGAGGTCAGGGCTTTGTGATGGCCACTCCAATATCTTGACTTTGTTGTCCTTAAGCCATTTTGCACAACTTTGGAAGTATGCTTGGGGTCATTGTCCATTTGGAAGACCCAATTGCAACCAAGCTTTAACTTCCTGACTGATGTCTTGAGATGTTGCTTCAACGTATCCACATAATTTTCCATCCTCATGATGCCATCTATTTTGTGAAGTGCACCAGTCCCTCCTGCAGCAAAGCACCCCCACAACATGATGCTGCCACCCACGTGCTTCACGGTTGGGATGGTGTTCTTCGGCTTGCAAGACTCCCCCTTTTTCCTCCAAACATAACGATGGTCATTATGGCCAAACAGTTATATTTTTATTTCATCAGACCAAAGAACATTTCTCCAAAAAGTACGATCTTTGTCCCCATGTGCAGTTGCAAACCGAAGTCTGGCTTTTTTTATGACGGTTTTGGAGCAGTGGCCTCTTCCTTGCTGAGCGGCCTTTCAGGTTATGTCGATATAGGACTCGTTTTACTGTATATATAGATACTTTTGTACCTGTTTCCTCCAGCATCTTAACAAGGTCCTTTGCTGTTTTTCTGGGATTGATTTGCACTTTTTGCTTCAAAGTACGTTCATCTCTAGGAGACAGAACGCGTCTCCTTCCTGAGAGGTATGACAGCTGCGTGGTCCCATGGTGTTTATACTTGCGTACTATTGTTTGTACAGATGAACGTGGTACATTCAGGCATTTGGAAATTGCTCCCAAGGATGAACCAGACTTGTGGAGGTCTACAATTACTTTTCAGAGGTCTTGGCTGATTTCTTTTGATTTTCCCATGATGTCAAGCAAAGAGGCACTGAGTTTGAAGGTAGGCCTTGAAATACATCCACAGGTACACCTCCAATTGACTCAAATGATGTCAATTAGCCTATCAGAAACTTCTAAAGCCATGACATCACTTTCGGGAATTTCCCAAGCTGTTTAAAGGCACAGTCATTTTAGTGTATGTAAACTTCTGACCCACTGGAATTGTGATACAGTGAATTATAAGTGAACTTATCTGTCTGTAAACAATTGTTGGAAAAATTACTTGTGTCTTGCGCAAGTAGATGTCCTAACCGACTTGCCAAAACTATAGTTTGTTAACAAGAAATGTGTGTAGTGGTTGAAAAACGAGTTTTAATGAATCCAACCTAAGTGTATGTAAACTTCCGACTTCAACTGTATATATATATATATATATATAAAAAGATTACATCGTTTAATGTGCCAATAAATCAGCAAAATCTACTTTTCAAATTTGCCAGTGTCTTGTAGCTAAAATTGGGATCATGTAACTGTGCTAATGAACATACAAACAAATTGTAACTGAGAGCATTGCACCTGCATCTCTTCTGGTTGAGTGCACACTTTTTCCACTGGATGAAGCTTTTGTACAGCTGGTTGTTGCACATTGCTGAATGCGATTCTGCCTGTGGGGGTGAAGTGCTCACTTTGTCCACTGGGTGGTGCTCTTCTACTGCTACTGCTGCTGGTACTGCTCCTGGTCTCCATGCAGGGATGTAGATAGATGCCACTTCACATCCAGGGTTGTTCTGTGATTCTGGTCTTCCTGGTATAGTGCTCACAGGGTTGTGACTTCTGGAAAAAAGACCTGTTAGGAGATGAGAAGTCATAACAACATGTAAATTATCATTCATGCAAATGACCATTACATTTCTTTAAACAAAATAAATGACTGACTGAGACGGTACCTGCAGTAGCTGTTCTTCTTCAGGGGGTGGCCGGGTTTTGGCAGATAGGATCCATCCTACAACAACTAACACACCAACGAAGAAGAACACCCCAATAACACTGCCCACAGTGGTGCCAACTGGTGAGACTGAAAGTTGTTCATTCCTTCTCACCTATAGCTGAGAGGTGTCACACACACACACACACACACACACACACACACACACACACACACACACACACACACACACACACACAATGTTATGTTCCTGGAGAACAACATAACTGCAATGATATTAAAATGTTGATATTGTTTTTACAATAGTATGCACAGAAAGTGGAAGCCAGTAAATTAGAGATACATATGTCCTCCATGCTTTGTGTTGGTCTCTGCACTGACATGATTTCTGCTGGTGCACCGGATAGTCCCGTTGTCATTGGAGATGATGATGTTGACTCTGGTGTGTGACAGAGACTGATGTGACAGTGTGCACTGACCTCCATCACAGACAGACAACACCCACACACCTGGAACTGAACAGTTCACTGTGACGTCAAGGAGTCCAGCAGTAGAATTAAAGTAGAGAGACACCACCTCCATGACTGGTCTGGGAACAGCCTCTATAACAACCAGTAGAGTTAAAGTAGAGAGACACCACCTCCATGACTGGTCTGGGAACAGCCTCTATAACAACCAGTAGAGTTAAAGTAGGGAGACACCACCTCCATGACTGGTCTGGGAACAGCCTCTATAACAACCAGTAGAGTTAAAGTAGAGAGACACCACCTCCATGACTGGTCTGGGAACAGCCTCTATAAGAACCAGTAGAGTTAAAGTAGGGAGACACCACCTCCATGACTGGTCTGGGAACAGCCTCTATAAGAACCAGTAGAGTTAAAGTAGAGAGACACCACCTCCATGACTGGTCTGGGAACAGCCTCTATAAGAACCAGTAGAGTTAAAGTAGAGAGACACCACCTCCATGACTGGTCTGGGAACAGCCTCTATAAGAACCAGTAGAGTTAAAGTAGAGAGACACCACCTCCATGACTGGTCTGGGAACAGCCTCTATAACAACCAGTAGAGTTAAAGTAGAGAGACACCACCTCCATGACTGGTCTGGGAACAGCCTCTATAACAACCAGTAGAGTTAAAGTAGAGAGACACCACCTCCATGACTGGTCTGGGAACAGCCTCTATAACAACCAGTAGAGTTAAAGTAGAGAGACACCACCTCCATGACTGGTCTGGGAACAGCCTCTATAACAACCAGTAGAGTTAAAGTAGAGAGACACCACCTCCATGACTGGTCTGGGAACAGCCTCTATAACAACCAGTAGAGTTAAAGTAGAGAGACACCACCTCCATGACTGGTCTGGGAACAGCCTCTATAACAACCAGTAGAGTTAAAGTAGAGAGACACCACCTCCATGACTGGTCTGGGAACAGCCTCTATAAGAACCAGTAGAGTTAAAGTAGAGAGACACCACCTCCATGACTGGTCTGGGAACAGCCTCTATAAGAACCAGTAGAGTTAAAGTAGGGAGACACCACCTCCATGACTGGTCTGGGAACAGCCTCTATAACAACCAGTAGAGTTAAAGTAGAGAGACACCACCTCCATGACTGGTCTGGGAACAGCCTCTATAAGAACCAGTAGAGTTAAAGTAGAGAGACACCACCTCCATGACTGGTCTGGGAACAGCCTCTATAACAACCAGTAGAGTTAAAGTAGAGAGACACCACCTCCATGACTGGTCTGGGAACAGCCTCTATAAGAACCAGTAGAGTTAAAGTAGGGAGACACCACCTCCATGACTGGTCTGGGAACAGCCTCTATAACAACCAGTAGAGTTAAAGTAGAGAGACACCACCTCCATGACTGGTCTGGGAACAGCCTCTATAAGAACCAGTAGAGTTAAAGTAGAGAGACACCACCTCCATGACTGGTCTGGGAACAGCCTCTATAAGAACCAGTAGAGTTAAAGTAGAGAGACACCACCTCCATGACTGGTCTGGGAACAGCCTCTATAAGAACCAGTAGAGTTAAAGTAGAGAGACACCACCTCCATGACTGGTCTGGGAACAGCCTCTATAAGAACCAGTAGAGTTAAAGTAGAGAGACACCACCTCCATGACTGGTCTGGGAACAGCCTCTATAACAACCAGTAGAGTTAAAGTAGAGAGACACCACCTCCATGACTGGTCTGGGAACAGCCTCTATAAGAACCAGTAGAGTTAAAGTAGAGAGACACCACCGCCATGACTGGTCTGGGAACAGCCTCTATAAGAACCAGTAGAGTTAAAGTAGGGAGACACCACCTCCATGACTGGTCTGGGAACAGCCTCTATAAGAACCAGTAGAGTTAAAGTAGAGAGACACCACCTCCATGACTGGTCTGGGAACAGCCTCTATAACAACCAGTAGAGTTAAAGTAGGGAGACACCACCTCCATGACTGGTCTGGGAACAGCCTCTATAAGAACCAGTAGAGTTAAAGTAGAGAGACACCACCTCCATGACTGGTCTTGGAACAGCCTCTATAAGAACCAGTAGAGTTAAAGTAGAGAGACACCACCTCCATGACTGGTCTGGGAACAGCCTCTATAACAACCAGTAGAGTTAAAGTAGAGAGACACCACCTCCATGACTGGTCTGGGAACAGCCTCTATAAGAACCAGTAGAGTTAAAGTAGAGAGACACCACCTCCATGACTGGTCTGGGAACAGCCTCTATAAGAACCAGTAGAGTTAAAGTAGAGAGACACCACCTCCATGACTGGTCTGGGAACAGCCTCTATAAGAACCAGTAGAGTTAAAGTAGGGAGACACCACCTCCATGACTGGTCTGGGAACAGCCTCTATAAGAACCAGTAGAGTTAAAGTAGAGAGACACCACCTCCATGACTGGTCTGGGAACAGCCTCTACAAGAACCAGTAGAGTTAAAGTAGAGAGTCTGTACATAGTAGTTGACTCTTCCCAATTTCTCTCCAGTAAATTCCCCTGTCTTTTTCACTGAGATTCTTCATGCACAGAGTGTGGTTCACTAGATTATAATGCACCTTCTCCTTGTATTTAGGAGAGATCTCTTTATCATCAACTATTACAATACTGTTGACCTTCCATCTAAATCCTTTAAGTTCCTCAGGTGGTTCTGGTACAGCCAGACACACTGAACCTCCCTTCAACCCAAACTGGTCCTTTGGAGGGTCTTCAGCCCAGGTCCCTAAAGAGAGGAAAAGGTTGCACCTGTTTTTTCAGCCAGGGATAAAACACCAAAAACAAACCAGGCTAAAACATGAAACTGTGTTCATTTAAAATGTACTTTTTAAATGATTTACCCTTTTTCTGATCTTTTTCTTCATTCCTCAATGCTTAATTCCTTTGGAAAATACAGTTCCACCATGTAGTAAATCTGTCCTTATAAGACCACTTGATGCCTTTCCAACTATCTTTATAGATGCATTGTAGAGGTGTTGTATAATTTGTCAGTATTTTTTTTTAACTGCTCACGATCCAAAACAAGTCCCCGAATTTGTCTTTTTTTTATTTGTACCATACAGTATGTTAGGAATCCAATTCATACAATATGAGGAGGGCTACAGGAAGCTTTTAGGGTTAGTCCAATTTTGTTTCACTTGTTGACCTCTAACCTTTAAACCCCCTGTCTGTGCATATATAATCTTAAAATCCTTTTCAATCCCTTAAAAACTATATATTATATAGGTTACCTGCAAAAATGAGTAGAAACCACAGAATATTTATTTCAGAAGTGTGAGAGATACAGTCTGGCATTGTTCCTTGATCTCTGTCGAAACTGAGTGACTCAAAACAAAACAAATAATGGACTGTAGCGTTACTCATCTCACACCTTCCTCAATTGTGTTTTTCTTTTACGCGTCACCCCATATATTATGACTGACTGGCGAAAAAAAAAAAAAAAGAATAACAATGCAAGATTATGACTTGGTTAACAGGATTTTTTGCACAGATCTTGGCTCTTTTGCACCATGACAATGTTGCATATGTTCTTATTAGTAAGTAACATTGCACAAGCATTGGCTTCTGCGAGCCGGAATGGTTCATAGGAGCAGGAGCCTATCTCCTGTTTCTGCAGCTTGCTGTACAAGTACACCCCCTTGGCAGGCACTAGTCCATCTCCTGTGTCTTTCATGAGGCAGCTTGCTGTACATGTACACCCCCTGGACAGGACACTACTCTATCTCCTGTTTTTGTCGCGAGGCAGTTTGCTGTACAAGTACACCGCCTGGATAGAACACTAGTCTACCTCCTGTTTCTGTCGCGAGGCAGCTTGCTGTAGAAGTACACTCCCTGGACAGGACACTAGTCTATCTCCTGTTAAAGATGGCGCCAAAGAACATGGCTGGCATTTTACATTCTCCCAACCAATTGGGATATTTTGTAAAAATAAATGTGTTTTTAGTAACTTGTTTTTTTACTTATTGTGTACATAATGTTGCTGCTACTGTCTCTTATGACCGAAAATAACTTCTGGACAGAGAAGCGATTACTCACTGAGGACTGAAAGAAACTTTTTCCTTTAATGAGTCAGATGAGAAGGATATCCTGCTTTCACTGGAACAGGCCCAGATCCACGCCTTTTGCGTGAAGAAAAGATGCCGGAAAAGAGGACGCTGATCGGGCATCTTTCTGAGAATCTGGAGGCTAACGAGTAAACTCCCACTGCCTTCAATTCTTCTCACTAACGTGCAATTATAGGAAAATAAAATTGATGACCTACGATTAAGATTATCCTACCAACGGGACATTAAAAACTGTAACATCTTCTGTTTCACCGAGATGTGGCTGAACGAACATATGGACAATATAGAGGTAGCGGGATTTTCCATGCACCGGCATAACAGAGACGCTACCTCTGTTAAGACGAGGGGTGGGGGTGTGTCTTTTTTTTCAATAACAGCTGGTGCGCAATGTGTAATATTAAGAAGTCTCAAGGTATTGCTCGCCTGAGGTAGAATACCTTATGATAAGCTGTAGACCACATTATCTACCAAGAGAGTTCTCATCTGTATTATTTGTAGCTGTCTATTTACCACCACAAAACGAAGCTGGCACTAAGACCGCTCTCAACCAACTCTATAAGGCCAAAAGCAAAGAAGAAAATGCTCACCGAGAAGCGGCGCTCCTAGTGGCCGGGGACTTTAATGCAGGCCAACTTAAATCCGTTTTACCAAATTTTTACCAGCATGTCACATGTGCAACCAGAGAAAAAAAATTCTAGACCATCTTTACTCCACACACAGAGATGCATACAAAGCTCTCCCCCGCCCTCCATTTGGCAAATCTGACCATAATTCTATCCTCCTGATTCCTGCTTACAAGCAAAAACTAAAGCAGGAAGTACCAGTGACTCGCTCAATACGGAAGTGGTCAGATGACGCGGATGCTACACTACAGGACTGTTTTGCTAGCACAGACTGGAACATGTTCCGGGATTCATCCATCGTTAATTCACCACCTCAGTCGTTGGCTTCATCAATAAGAGCATTGATGAAGTCGTCCCCACAGTGACTCTACGTACATATCCCAACCAGAAGCCATGGATTACAGGCAACATCTGCATCGAGCTAAAGGCTAGAGCTGCCGGTTTCAAGGAGCAGGAGACTAATCCGGACGCTTATAAGAAATTCCGCTATGCCCTCAGACGAAACATCAAACAAGCAAAGTGTCAATACAAGATTAAGATTGAATACTACTACACCGGCTCTGACGCTCGTCGGATGTGGCAGGGCTTGAAAACTATTACGGACTACAAAGGGAAACCCAGACGCGAGCTGCCTAGTGACGCGAGCCTACCAGACAAGTTAAATGCCTTTTATGGTCGCTCGAGGCAAGCAACGCTGAAGCATGCACGAGAGCACCAGCTGTTCTGGATGACTGTGTGATAATGCTCTCGGTAGCCGATGTGAACAAAACCTTTAAACAGGTTAACATTCACAAAGCCGCTGGGCAAGACGGATTAACAGGACATGTACTCAAAGCATGCGCGGACCAACTGTCAAGTGTCTTCACTGACATGTTCAACCTCTCCCTGACTGAGTCTGTAATACCTACATGTTTCAAGCAGGCCACCATAGTCCCTGTGCCCAAGGAAGCGAAGGTAACCTGCGTAAATGATTACTGCCCCATGGCACTCACATCAGTAGCCATGAAGTGCTTTGAAAGGCTGGTCATGGCTCCCATCAACAGCATCCTCCCGGACACACTAGACCCACTCCAATTCACATACCGTCCCAACAGATCCACAGATGACGCAATCTCAATCGCACTCCACACTACCCTTTCTCATCTGGACAAAAGGAACACCTATGTGAGAATGCTGTTAATTGACTACAGCACAGCATTCAACACCATAGTGCCCACGAAGCTCATCACTAAGCTAAGGACTCTGGGACTAAACACCTCCCTCTGCAACTAGATCCTGGACTTCCTGACGGGCCGCCAACATGTCTGCCACGCTGATCCTTAACACTGGGGCCCCTCAGGGGTGTGTACTTAGTTCCCTCCTGTATTCCCTGTTCACCCACGACTGCGTGGCTGCGCACGACTCCAACACCATCATTAAATTTGCAGATGACACAACAGTGGTAGGCCTGATCACCGACAACGATGAGACATCATATAGGGAGGAGGTCAGAGACCTGGCAGTGTGGTGCCAGGACAACAATTTCTCCGTCAACGTGCGCAAGAAAAAGGAGCTGATTGTGGACTACAGGAAAAAAACGGCCAAACCCACCCATATTCACATCAACAGGGTTGTAGCGGAGCGGGTCAAGTTCCTTGGTGTCCACATCACCAGCAACTATCATGGTCCAAACACACCAAGACAGCTGTGAAGAGGGCCCGACAACACCTTTTGCCAATCAGGAAACTGAAAAGATTTCGCATGGGTCCCCAGATCCTCAAAAAGTTATACAGCTGCACCATCGAGAGCATCCTGACCGGTTGCATCATCGCCTGGTATGGCAACTGCTCGGCATCCAACCGTAAGGTGCTACTGCTGCGTACGGCCCAGTACATCACTGGGGCCAAGCATCCTACCATCCAGGACCTATATACTAGGCGGTGTCAGAGGAAGGCCCAAAAAATTGTCAAAGACTCCAGTCACCCAAGTCATAGACTGTTCTCTCTGCAATTGCACGGCAAGCAGTACCGTAACGTCAAGTCTAGGTCCACCTACATGTACAAATTACCTTGACTAACCTGTACCCCCTGCACATTGACTCGGTATGGGTACCCCCTGTATATATGACTCAGGACACAGTGTATCATGGTGCTTTAAGATGTATTACAAACGCTAGATCACTCACCCATCACTGTGATCTTCATGCTATGGTGCAAGGGACCTCTCCCTCCACCAGGAGGCTAAATCACTGGTACACTTTTGTGTCCAAAGCATTGATGGGACAACTCCCTTTGTATCTCTGTTCTTTACTGACCAGATCAGTCACTCAATACAGTCTTTGTTCACAGTCGCTGCAGTCCTTGTCTGTTCCTAAGGCTAGAACTGAGATGGGGAAACAATCTTTTCCCCATAATGTTCCTTCATACTGGAACATGCTTCAAAAGATTTTAAAGTTAGGGGAGTTGGTGTCCTTGCCTGTTTTTAAGACTCTGATCGACAACACTGTTTGTGATAACTGCAGTTGTTTCAAATCTTCAATTGTAACTTGTGACAATTTGTGTATTGTGTGTATTTTGTATTTTTCTGTAATATTTTATGGACGCTGCTATTTCCCTGTTTTACCTTCTTGCCAGGTCGCGCTCACAAAAGAGGTTTTCAACTTCAATGGGTTTTACCTGGTTAAATAAAGGTTCAATTAAATAAGAAATATATTGCCTCGTTATTGTTCATTTAATGTTTTACTTTTTATTTTTACTTTAGTGTATTTAGTAAATATTTTCTATTGTTTTATTTGTATTGTTTGTTAAGGGCTTGTCAGTAAGTATTTCACGGTAAGGTCTACACCTGTTGTATTTGGCACATGTGAGAAATACAAATTTGTTTTATTTGATAGGAAAAATGCATTGTCTTACGTACCTAGAAAGGGTTAATTGGATATTTTCATTTCATGCTATATAAACCCTGATTTAGCCCATTATAAATTATATAAATTACTCCTATAAATGTCATTTTCCCAGAAAATAGTTTTTTTACCATAATATATGCCATGTAGCAGATGCTTTTATACAAAGTGACTTAAAGTCATGTGTTCATACATTTTATGAATGGGTGGTCCCAGGAATCAAACCCACTACCCTGGCGTGACAAGCGGCATGTTCTACCAACTAAGCTACAAAGGACCATGTCCCAAGCATCTCCTGACCTTCTCCTGACTGGGCTGTTCCACAACATAGTCTTCAGGGTTATTAGTTCTGGTGATACAGAAGTAGAGGAAATCAAGTCCAAGTTGAAGAGAAGCAATCAACAAATGTTGTAGTTAAACACAACCAGCAACACCTCTCTCTCACCATGTCACCTTGAGGTTGATGAAGACCGAAAGCTGTCGTTTCTCTTGACAGGTCTCACTCCCTTGACCCTTAGTCGTCACAATGGCTAAAACTGCAGAGAAAAACAGCATGTCAACTAAGCCAGGCAAGTCGCTGAGAGGCCATAGAGAAATTACTGGCATACAACACTGTCACTTTATTATAGCTGCACCTATTGGCTTAGTAAGCAGGCATATATTTGTGATCCTCCAGAAATGTATTTTTCCCCAGAATTCCTGTTTCTAACCTGTGTTTGAAAGCTGTTAAATGGAGTGCATTATAACATACTTACTTTCCCCTCATGTGAAGGTGCAGCCAATTCAGTTGTCAAAATATTTAACAGATACAACAGTGGAATTGGACATTTGTACAGAACAAAAATATAAACGCAACATATAAAGTGTTGGTCCCATGTTTCATGAGCTGAAATAAAAGATCCCAGAAATGTTATATACGCACAAAAACACTTTCTGTCAAATTGTGCACAAATTGTTCACATCCATGTTATTGCCAAGACAATCCATCCACCAACAGGTGTGGAATATCAAGAAGCTGATTAAACACCATGATCATTACACAGGTTCACCTTGTGTTCGGGACAATAAAATGCCACTCTAAAATGTGCAGTTTTGTCACCAAACACAATGCCACAGATGTCTCAAGTTTTGAGGGAGTGTGCAATTGGCATGCTGACTGTAGGATTGTCCATCAGAGTTGTTGCCAGAGAATTTAATGTTAATTTCTCTACCATAAGCTGCCTCCA
Organism: Salmo trutta; assembly: GCF_901001165.1. NCBI lineage: Eukaryota > Metazoa > Chordata > Actinopteri > Salmoniformes > Salmonidae > Salmo > Salmo trutta. Next base: position 57,387,772 of record NC_042961.1, on the reverse strand, counting down.
ACGTCGTTTTAGAGAATCACTGCAGAATGGTATGGTAGCCATGCTGGTTAAGTGTGCCTTAAATTCTAAATAAATCACTGACAGTGTCACCAGCAACAACAAAAAACACACCATCACACCTCCTCTTCCATGCTTCACGGTGGGAACCACACATGCGGAAATCATCAGTTCACATACTCTGCATCTCACAAAGACATGGCGGATGCAACCAAAAATCTCAAATTTGGACTCATCAGACCCTACAAATCAGCTGGGCTTGACAATCTGGACCCTTTCTTTCTAAAATTATCTGCCGAAATTATTGCAACCCCTATTACTAGCCTGTTCAACCTCTCTTTCGTGTCGTCTGAGATTCCCATAGATTGGAAAGCAGCTGCTGTCATCCCCCTCTTCAAAGGAGGTGACACTCTTGACCCAAGTTGCTACAGACCTATATCCATCCTACCCTGCCTTTCTAAGGTCTTCGAAAGCCAAGTCAACAAACAGATTACCGACTATTTTGAATCCCACCGCACCCTCTCCGCTATGCAATCTGGTTTCAGAGCTGGTCATGGGTGCACCTCAGCCACGCTCAAGGTCCTAAACGACATCGTAACCGCCATCGATAAGAAACATTACTGTGCTGCCGTATTCATTGACCTGGCCAAAGCTTTTGACTCTGTTAATCACCACATCCTCATCGGCAGACTTAGTAGCCTTGGTTTCTCAAACGATTGCGTCGCCTGGTTCACCAACTACTTCTCTGACAGAGTTCAGTGTGTCAAATCGGAGGGCCTACTGTCTGGACCTCTGGCAGTCTCTATGGGGGTACCACAGGGTTCAATTCTTGGGCCAACTCTTTTCTCTGTATACATAAATGATGTCGCTCTTGCTGCTGGTGAATCTCTGATCCACCTCTACGCAGACGACACCATTCTGTATACTTCTGGCCCTTCTTTGGACACTGTGTTAACAACCCTCCAGACGAGCTTCAATGCCATTCAACTCTCCTTCCGTGGTCTCCAACTGCTCCTAAACACAAGTAAAACTAAATGTATGCTCTTCAACCGATCGCTGCCTCCACCTGCCCGCCCATCCAGCATCACTTCTCTGGACGGTTCTAACTTAGAATTTGTGGACAACTACAAATACCTAGGTGTCTGGTTAGACTGTAAACTCTCCTTCCAGACTCACATCAATCATCTCCAATCCAAAGTGAAATCTAGAATTGGCTTCCTATTTCGCAACAAAGCATCCTTCACTCATGCTGCCAAACATACCCTCGTAAAACTGACCATCCTACCAATCCTCGAATTCGGCGATGTCATTTACAAAATAGCCTCCAATACCCTACTCAACAAGCTGGATGCAGTCTATCACAGTGCCATCCGTTTTGTCACCAAAGCCCCATATACAACCCACCACTGCGACCTGTATGCTCTCGTTGGCTGGCCTTCACTTCATCATCGTCGCCAAACACATTGGCTCCAGGTCATCTACAAGACCCTGCTAGGTAAAGTCCCCCCTTATCTCCGCTCACTGGTCACCATAGCAGCACCCACCTGTAGCACGCGCTCCAGCAGGTATATCTCTCTGGTCACCCCTAAAGCCAACTCCTCCTTTGGTCGTCTCTCCTTCCAGTTCTCAGCTGCCAATGATTGGAACGAACTACAAAAATCTCTAAAACTGGAAACACTTATCTCCCTCACTAGCTTTAAGCACCAGCTGTCAGAGCAGCTCACAGATCTCTGCACCTGTACATAGCCCATCTTTAATTGAGCCCAAACTACTACCTTTTCCCCTACTGTATTTATTTATTTTGCTCCTTTGCACCATATTATTTATATTTATATTTTAACTTTAACTTTCTTCAAACTACAAATCTACCATTCCAGTGTTTTTTCTTGCCATACTTTATTTACTTTGCCACCATGGCATTTTTTTGCCTTTACCTCCATTATCTCACATCATTTGCTCACATTGTATATAGTCTTATTTTTTTCTACTGCATCATTGATTGTATGTTGTTTTACTCCATGTGTAACTCTGTGTTTTTGTATGTTGTCGAACTGCTTTGCTTTATCTTGGCCAGGTCGCAATTGTAAATGAGAACTTGTTCTCAACTTGCCTACCTGGTTAAATAAAGGTGAAATAAAAATAAAATAAAATAAAATAAAAGACCAAAGGAAAGATTTCCACCAGTCTATTGTCCGTTGCTCGCGTTTCTTAGCCCAAGCAAGTCTCTTCTTAGTGGTGTCCTTTAGTAATGGTTTCTTTGCAGCAATTTGATCATGAAGGCCTGATTCACGCAGTCTCCTCTGAACAGTTGATGTTAAGATGTGCCTGTTACTTGAACTCTGTGAAGAATTTATTTGGGCTGCAATCTGAGGTGCAGTTAACTCTAATGAATTTATCCTCTTTAGCAGAGGTAACTCTGGGTCTTCCTTTCCTGTGGCGGTCCTCATGAGAGTCAGTTTCTCCATAGTGCTTGATGGTTTTTGAGACTGCACTTAAAATAATGATGGACTGTCATTTCTATTTGCTTATTTGAGCTGTTCTTGTCATAATATGGACTTGGTCTTATAACAAATAGGGCTATCTTCTTTATACCACCCCTACCTTGTCACAACACAACTGATCGGCTCAAATACATTTAAGAAGGAAAGAAATTCCACAAATTAACTTTTAACAAGGCTCACATGTTAATTGAAATGCATTCCAGATGACTGGACAGATAAAGGGTTTGTTTGTCTCGTGAAACCGACTGGGAATGCATCTTAATCAACAAAGCTTTATTCAAAGGTCACGTTTGAGAGGAGCCATGTCGCTCCGGTTTTGGGCGTGCGTAAAACACTCTCCATCATGTAGGCTACATGTGTCCAGGCCCATCATGAAACTAGATATGAGAACCTCAGTGAATACCTCGTATTTAGAAGTTATGATTGTGTAACCCTAGGCTGGTTCAACAGCAATGCCTTGTGTCTTTTCTATACTGGCGAAGTCAGTCATTACACTTTACATATTTTATTGTTGTTGTTTAAAAAAACAGATTGCTTGTTATTCATTCATTTAAAAAAACTAATTTGAATTATTCACCCTCATGATTCACCACCCACAACTTGTTTATTCATCAAAACCTATCCCCTTCGTCCATCAATCTTGGTTGTGAAAATAGAAAACTATTCTGACACAAGCCCTAACCTACAGCTCCACCAGCAGCGCTGAGATGTACTATTGCATCTGGTTTGTTAAAATAGAGCCAGGGGTCTCAACTTGCTGTTGAGAGTTAGAATAGTAGAACACACAAAGTGTAATTTCCAAACTTGGGTGTGCATCAGCAACTTTCCTCTTGTTATATGTCACTCACTGTCTTATCACAGCCACTGCATCAAAGGGAACTCCCCCTAACCAGCCATGATGGCAGAAACAAATTCCACCAGCCAAAACCGGATAGCGACCCCTGTTCAGCGAAGTACACAAAGCTGAAAATGAATAATATTAAGAAATGCTATAGATGTAAGGAAAAAACGAGGCAACAACAAATTCAATCCCTTTTAGACAACTTCCTGGACAAAACGTTCCACTATAATAGTGAAGGTGTAAACTTGGCAGTAGAAAACCTAAACAGTATATTTGACGTCTCAGCTTCCCAATCAAATCAAAAAAATGTCAAACAGACAACCGAAGAAAATGAACAACAATGAGAAATGGTTTGATATGGCAAAAACCTAAGAAAGAAATGAACAACGGCGTGCAGTGACACACAGAAGCCCCCCTCTGTCTTCAATGACATCGCTTCAGGGACGCCTGGAAACACGCATAGCTCAGATCAATGTACAGAACACAGGAAGCCTTTCTTAAAGTTTGGGTCGCTGACCTGTTAATAAAGGTGGGTAGCGACGTGTCAGAGTAAATGTATAATCATATAATGAATTGATTTGGCCAAGTGCAACTGCGGTCTCTGCTCAGTTTGGCAGCTGTGCGAGTGGCAGAGGGAGATGCCTGTGTGCTTCGCGGTTTAACAGATATATTTCTGGAGTTTTCTTGAAGATCCCTCAGCGACACAAGCTGCAGCGCTGTCGATGAACAGCAGATGATGCGCTGTCAGCCACTGACTTGTCATTCCCACTCGCCAAATGGACTCATGCTCGCAACAACTTCTGACTGAGCTCTATCGTCATGAAAAGCCAATACACCGATTAGTTTCACTCTTTCATATAAACTTTGAGAATTAACGAGGAGTTCCCTCAGTGTGTTTTGTGCCGGTTAAGTGCTTAGTAATGAGTCAATCAATACGAACAAATTCATACAACGACACGTCCTGACCAAACATCCACAGCATGACTGTAAACCCAGGGAGTTCTTTCACAACAGGGCAGAATGCTTCAGGAGACAGTGCTTCCACAGTGGGAAAGTCATTTAGCTAACAAGGCATTGTTGTCATTTTATAAAAGGTGATGATGAGCAGAAATAAGGGAGTACTATCTCATAGCAGTATATGTGAGTTTATCTTTCAAACAATCCCCTGGCCTTGTACACATCTAATAGCTAACGTTAGCCAAAGCAAGTTAGCTAGCTACTGATAGTGCAACACTAAGCAACAGTACAAATGAAGATGAAAATGATCAGGCCTACTGTACATCTCACTGTAGAAATGATTGTTGAAAACTAGTCTAGGTTGGAGCTGTTGCTGTTAAAATACAAGTCAACATTTCTATTCTGAACTGGAATAAACTGATTGAAGCAAAATACAATAAAATGATTGAAGCAAACTGATTTTGAGGCAAACACACACACACACAGTTCTGTGTTGCTCATCTACAGCAGGAAGCGGTCTCCTGCCTGTCTGAGAAAGCATGTCAGTCAGTCAGGGTTCTCAACTCTGGATTACTTAAAAAACAAGTACAGAAACAGTTTCAAGGCTGAGCATGACCTCAGTGTTGAACTGTCAAAAACTGATCCCAGAATAGACATGCTTGTTGAAAACTTCAACCAGCCACACACCTCTCATTAGGACTGTGTGTGTTTTCTGGTCTACAGCCGTGTGATTGTTTTTTAAATTATGTTTTTTTATTGAAATGGAACCTTTATTTAACTAGGCAAGTCAGTTAAGAACAAATCATTATTTATAATGACAGCCTACCCCGGACAAACCTGGACGACGCTGGGATAATTGTGCGCTGCCTTATGGGACTCCCAACCACGGCCTGATGTGATACAGCCTGGATCAATCCGTTTATTCCAGTTCAGAATAAAAAATGATGACTTGTATTTTAACAGCAACTGTCCAACCTAGACAGATATGTCAGAGTTTGTCAAGGGAAAATAAACATGACTAGCTATTTATATGGCTATTTCATTTCATTGTTATTTGTTTTTGTCTATATTGAATTTTTTTTTAGGCATAAGGGCAATGAAATGTACCAATATTTACATATAGTTGCATATGTTCCTAAGCTTGGGTCCCAGTAAAACACAGAATTTCTCATTTGGGTCCCATGCTGGAAAAGGTGAGGAACCCCTCTTCTAGGGGATGGCCAGAGCCCACGTCCAAGTAACCAAGGTTTTCGTCCCTAATGGCACCCTACTCTCTATATAGTGCACTACTTTAGACCAGGGCCCATGGGGGGCTCTAGTGACCTGTATTGAGAAAAGGGTGCTATTTGGGACGCAGGCCCAGTGTGTAGGAAGACTACAGGCATCTATAAAATAAAAACAAAGTGCAATTTCGAAACTTGGTTGTGAATCAACAATTTTCCTCTTGTTATATATCACCCACTGACAGTCACTCAATCACCCCACCATGTCAGTTAACATGTTTTACATTGGTAAATGACTCTCGTTTAGCCAGCTAAACTTGTAGTAATCATGGCTGAATTACCGACCAGGCAATGAGGGCACATTCCCCAGGGACCCTGACCTCCAGGTGACCCTCATATATTTTGTTATTCACTCTCACTCAGATATCATATTAACATGGCATAAGTCATGGTAAAAATTTGACCCCGGCTACTATGGCCCTGACACTCTTAAGTCATTCTAACTCTGTGATCTGAGAAATGGTGTAATAACAACAGTAACTTGGAGAGGAAACAAACAACCTGCGATGCTGACCACAAGACAGGAAGCCAAAAACACTCTTCATTATTCAGAAAGGGCAGAGTAAATATAAGTCTTGCGCAGTCATAACAGAACAATGACTGAAGATAACTGCCACCACACAGGGAATTTCTTCTAACCAGCTCTGATAGTAGCTGGTCCCTTCTGCTACCAGCAGAACCTTTAATAAGTACTGGTGGGACGCACACACATTTTGCATTGATCAAACAAGTGAAAAACTCTGCTGCCAATCCAAAACAAGCTACACCCACTGTAGTACAGCTGCTCTGCCTTGCTTATTATGAGTCATCCTCCCCTCAGCAGCCTCCACTGTCACTGACACTGAGCTATCCAAAGAAGCCAGAAGGAAACTGCTAACCGCCAGAAGAACAACACCAAGAAAGTAGCCAGAAGCAGGTTGCTTGATCATTGTCAGAGAGAACTGCCTTGGCCCCCCCAAACCTCCCAGGACCTGAACTCCAACACCCAGCCCAGCCCAGCCCAGTGGACCCCAACACCCAGCCCAGTGGACCCCAACACCCAGCCCAGTGGACCCCAACACCCAGCCCAGTGGACCCCAACACCCAGCCCAGCCCAGTGGACCCCAACAGGCCCAGAACCCTTTTCTAGGTGATGATCTTTATAAAATGTTCATTTACTCTACCTGAAAGTTATTAGGGACCGCTACTGCTGAGCAGCACAGGCAGGCACACACAGGTTATTTAACACGGGTCAGAACCATCCCAGATATCTGGAATAGTTTGCAGACTATCAGCTGGTTATAGCTGCTATCAACAACAGTAGTTTTTAAGCTTTTCACACCGCTAGCCAGCAAACTACGATGAATTGTTTATTGAAGACCGTGTTTATCGCTTTTTCCCACCATGTTTTTCTACGTTGTGGAATCCTCCGTACTTCCTACAATTACAGTTGTTTTGAATGAGACTGTCACACTCCCCTTCTCTGGATCATGTGATGGTATTATTGAATGGAAGCATCGCTATGAGAGTGAATCAGCAGGTGTTACACACACCACGGTCGCTACACTGTACCAAGGAGATTTCACACCTGGAGTGGGCTTTGAGAACAGGGTTAAACACGGGGATGGAGACCTCTATCTCAACATCACCTCTGTTGTATTTAATGACATGGGGTGGTTTGAGTGTCACTGTGGTAAGACTCAAGAAGATGTAAATGTTGTAGTTTTAGTCTCCATTGTTGTAGGTAAACCTGCTTACATTGGATCTAATTTTCAACTCAACTTCTATATCTTAACTAAAAAACAAACTCCTGACAGTGAGGTAAACATCTACTGCAAAAAGGATGGACAGACTGCTCTGAATGTCACAGCAGGGAATATAATCTATGGCCCTCGGTTTGAGAACTGGGATTCTGGGTCCAACGATGATTACAGACAGGGACACATTTCCCTCCCCCTCACTGACCTACGCCGTTCTGATCAGGGGACATACCTGTGTTTCTTCGGCCCTGACAAACAGAGAGGAAATCCAGATTCTCTCACTCTCACTGTCACTACTAGAGAAAACCTTTCTGAGGACACAGAGACACGGTCACCATGGATAAAGATAGTTTTAGCATTTGTAGTAGGAGGGTGTGTGAGTTTTCTTACAGGCAGAATGTGGCCTCAGTGATCCAGAATGTACTGTTCAGGATTTATCTTTCGTCGCTTCTCCAGGGGATCACCATAACCTTCAAAAGAGTCCCAAGAGAAAGAAACCAGAGAGTTCTGATGGTCATAGTGATGAGAGTTACAATGTGTCCTGAGAGGGAGATAGAAACCAGAGAGGTGAATGGTTCCTCTACCATCATAGAGATGGAGGAGTTACACTAGCCTGGTCCCAGACCTGTTTGTGTGTGTGTGTGTGTGTGTGTGTGTGTGTGTGTGTGTGTGTGTGTGTGTGTGTGTGTGTGTGTGTGTGTGTGTGTGTGTGTGTGTGTGTGTGTGTGTGTGTGTGTGTGTGTGTGTGTGTGTGTGTGTGTGTGTCCAAGCCATTAGATGTTGGCCTAGTTTTTAAGATGATTATTGAATTAAAATATCAGAGTTTGAGAGTTAGTCTGGAACAATAAGAGACTTCTTGCACTTTGGTCAGTTAGTCGTTATTTCAGTTTCTCCTGCTTTCATCTTCTGGAATTCATAATACTATCAATGTATAATGTGCCTGTTTGGTACCTGCTGTATTTGTATTATTATTGATGTCTGGAACTGATTACTGGTCATCCTGCAGATGTGAGAATAATCAAATTAACACCGTGAAGGATTTCATGATGTGTTGTTAATGTATTTTATATTATCACTTTTAAGACTAAGTTGTACGTTTGTTTTTGCATTTTAAAATGAACTATAGTTTATTATGAAATGTATGAATAAAATATGTATTTTAATTCAACTATTCTAATGATTTTTCTTCCATTATTTTTGTAAGATATTAAAGTTGTTAATTCCATTTTTCATTGTATTCATTGTACATCCATGTTTCATTTTGGATTATATACTGAATTAGCACATCACAAAGGATAATGTGAAGTGCATCATTTTATTCATGATTAATTCATGTTCCACTTCAAATGACAGATACCAACCTTCAATGTTGTTCTACAAGATAACAGACACAAAATAACATAAAACATTTAACTAGATGGTTTACAATATGTGTGAGGATGGATGTTTGACAGAGTACAACATAGCTAAAAACATTGCAGTCCACAGATTCATAACATGGTAGTTTTCAATGCCACTATGCTGCACACTTAGCTGAAAAAAAACTGATAAAATGCCTTAAAATATATGAATTTGTCTTTTCTTTCAAAGGCAACAATAAAGGTGCTACTCTGTAGTTAATTGTATACTTGACTTGGTGATGGAAGAGGGACAAACAACATTTCCCTTTTATATTACATTCCCATGCAACTCTACACTGATCTGATCCCAGAACACTTTGTGCTTTTGATAACTCCATTTCTCTCATTATGAAGTCATGACATGACAGTTCCATTAAAACCTGTTAGTGATCCCTTCCCGCGCCAATCCCGTTAGCGGGATCGATTTGACAACATCCAGTGAAATTGCAGAGCGCCAAATACAAATTACAGAAAAATGAATATTCAAGATTCACAAAAATATAAGTGTAATACATAAAAATGAAGCTTAACTTCTTGTTAATCCAGCCGCAGTGTCAGATTTCAAAAAGGCTTTACGGCGAAAGCAGACCATGCGATTATCTGAGGACAGCACCCCGCATACAAACACATGAAAATAATTTTCAACCAGGAAGGTGGCGACACAAAAGTCAGAAATAACGATATAATAAATGCCTTACCTTTGAAGATCTTCTTCTGTTGGCACTCCAAAATGTCCCAGAAACATCATAAATGGTCCTTTTGTTCGATAATGTCCTTCTTTATATCCCCAAAGTGTCCATTTATTTGGCGCTTTTAATTCAGAAATACATCGGCTCCAACTCACCCAACATGATTACAAATTATCTAATAAATTACCTGTAAACTTGGTCCAAACATTTCAAACAACGTTCCTAATCCAACCTCAGATATCCTAAAAAGTAAATAATCGATACAATTTAAGACGAGATAAACTGTTTTCAATACCGGATAAAAATAACGTGAAGCGCATTCCAGTTCACGCGCACCAAACAGTGGAATCCATCTGGAGTGTCAATTACAAAGAACAGCCGTACTTCTTCATTTCTCAAAAGAAAAACATCAACCAATTTCTAAAGACTGTTGACATCTAGTGGAAGCCATAGGAACTGCAACCAGGTTCCTATTAAATAGGGCTTTCAATAGAAACCTAATGGGAAATACTATGACCCCAAAAAAAATTCCCCTGGATTTTCTGTTCTGTTATACTCACAGACATTATTTTAACAGTTTTAGAAACTTTAGAGTGTTTTCTTTCCAAATCTACCAATTATATGCATATCCTAGCTTCTGGGCTTGAGTAGCAGGCAGTTAACTTTGGCCACGCTTTTCATCCGGACGTCAAAATACCGCCCCCTATCCCAATTATTAAGAAGTTGGTAAGAGATCAGTAACAGACCGACACCCAGGATAACTCTACACACTTTCTGTTGTATTTCAGTTTGTATCCACACACCAGTTCTAGCCTGATTAGTGTTTGAGACATTCTCATATGAAGTGTAGATTAAACAAACTTGAGTTATTAAAGTGTGAAAACAGTAAGAACTGGGGAAAACAGTCTGAGACTAAGGCCCTGATCCAAGCTGAGGCCCTGATCCAAGCTGAGGCCCTGATCCAAGCTGAGGCCCTGATCCAAGCTGAGGCCCTGATCCAAGCTGAGGCCCTGGTCCAAGCTGAGGCCCTAGGCCCTAAATCAGGGTTGTCAAACTCATTCCATGGAGGACTGAGTGTATGCTGGTTTTTGTTATTTCCTTTCAATTTGTGTCCAATTAAGACCTAGACAACCAGGTGAGGGGAGTTTCTAACTAATCAATGACCTTAACTGATTAATAAAGTACAGGGGAGGGGTGAAAACCTGCAGACACTCTGCCCTCCATGGAATGAGTTTGACACATGTGCCCTATATTCTCAGATGGCAGGGATGCAAGCAGTGATGTAAACATCACCCCTGGCTCATCAGGCCATGCAGATGGAGATGGTAACATATATGTCCCTCCACTACACTTCCTGCCTCAGTCAGCAGGGTTTGCCAGCCACCATATCCACCCAGTCTTCCCCAGAGACTGTAGAAGTAACCCTGCTGGGCATCCAGGACAGTAGCAGTAACCCTGCTGGTCATCCAGGACAGTAGCAGTAACCCTGCTGGGCATCCAGGACAGTAGCAGTAACCCTGCTGGACATCCAGACAGTAGCAGTAACCCTGCTGGTCATCCAGGACAGTAGCAGTAACCCTGCTGGGGGCATCCAGGACAGGGTTGGGCTCAGGTTGCGTCTCCCCTGAGTTTTAGTCCCAGAAATATGTTACTGAATCAATTTCATTCAGAGTAAGCCTAGTAGCCAGAGAGTATATTACCTGGTAGTTTTCTGTAGCAATAGTAAAAGGATGAAAAAACAGCACCCATTAACCAGACAGAAAACCCCCACACCCCTAGATGTATGGTGAGAATAGAGAGACCTTGTCTCACATTCTATATAATACTGGGTAATGATCTCCACCCTGTGGAAAAGCAGGGTAGTTGAGACATTGGTTAAATCCAGGTTGGGTCTATTTTTACCAATCTGTTTGAGCAGATGAAGAAACTAGAGGGCGACATTCTAGTTCTCTACTCTTCTCCTGAACTGTTCATTTATATACCTCCTCTCATGGATTTAAAATGAGTGGAGTGGTTGTAGGAATATGGTGGGAAGTCTCTCCAGCCATGCTATCACCAGAGAAGTAATATTATCTAACAAGAGGTCTCCATGTGTTGGAAGATAACACTTGCAGGTCTTATCCATGGAAAGACAGAAAAACACAGAGAATTTGGATGATGATGGTACTGAGGAGGAGCCTCTGAGATCAGGAGAAAACAGAAAGGTGAATAAGTATCTGCCACTAACCATCTCTAAACTGTTCACATAGAGATGGAGGAGCTGCCAGTAACCATCTCTAAACTGTTCACATAGAGATGGAGGAGCTGCCAGTAACCATCTCTAAACTGTTCACATAGAGATGGAGGAGCTGCCAGTAACCATCTCTAAAATCAAATCAAATCAAATTTATTTATATAGCCCTTCGTACATCAGCTGATATCTCAAAGTGCTGTACAGAAACCCAGCCTAAAACCCCAAACAGCAAGCAATGCATGTGAAAGAAGCATGGTGGCTAGGAAAAACTGCCTAGGAAAAACTCCCTAGAAAGGCCAAAAACCTAGGAAGAAACCTAGAGAGGAACCAGGCTATGAGGGGTGGCCAGTCCTCTTCTGGCTGTGCCGGGTGGATATTATAACAGAACATGGTCAAGATGTTAAAATGTTCATAAATGACCAGCATGGTCAAATAATAATAATCATAGTAGTTGTCGAGGGTGCAGCAAGCACGTCCGGTGAACAGGTCAGGGTTCCATAGCCGCAGGCAGAACAGTTGAAACTGGAGCAGCAGCATGGCCAGGTGGACTGGGGACAGCAAGGAGTCATCATGCCAGGTAGTCCTGAGGCATGGTCCTAGGGCTCAGGTCCTCCGAGAGAAAGAAAGAGAGAAAGAGAGAATTAGAGAGAGCATATTTAAATTCACACAGGACACCGGATAAGACAAGAGAAATACTCCAGATATAACAGACTGACCCTAGCCCCCCGACACATAAACTACTGCAGCATAAATACTGAAGGCTGAGACAGGAGGGATCAGAAGACACTGTGGCCCCATCCGATGATACCCCCAGACAGGGCCAAACAGGCAGGATATAACCCCACCCACTTTGCCAAAGCACAGCCCCCACACCACTAGAGGGATGTCTCCAACCACCAACTTACCGTCCTAAGACAAGGCCGAGTATAGCCCACAAAGATCTCCGCCACGGCACAACCCAAGGGAGGGGGCGCCAAAACTGTTCACATAGAGATGGAGGAGCTGCCAGTAACCATCTCTAAACTGTTCACATAGAGATGGAGGAGCTGCCAGTAACCATCTCTAAACTGTTCACATAGAGATGGAGGAGCTGCCAGTAACCATCTCTAAACTGTTCACATAGAGATGGAGGAGCTGCCAGTAACCATCTCTAAACTGTTCACATAGAGATGGAGGAGCTGCCAGTAACCATCTCTAAACTGTTCACATAGAGATGGAGGAGCTGCCAGTAACCATCTCTAAACTGTTCACATAGAGATGGAGGAGCTGCCAGTAACCATCTCTAAACCTGAACATGTGTCCCAGAGAGAAGAAGGGAAGGGATGAACCATGGAATAAACTCTGTGACAAGAAAACATCTCCTCAGCTGACAGACACAGCAAACCTTCTTGCCACAGCTCGCATTGATGTGCCATCCTGGATGAGCTGCACTACCTGAGCCACGTGTGTGGGTTGTAGACTCCGTCTCATGCTACCACTAGAGTGAAAGCATCGCCAGCATTCAAAAGTGACCAAAACATCAGCCAGGAAGCATAGGAACTGAGAAGTGGTCTGTGCAGAACCACTCCTTTATTGGGGGTGGTTCCCTTTATTTTTTTGAGCAGTATATATATATATTATTTTTTAAACTACCTCGGATCTCGGTGTCTTCATGTGTAGCTATGGTCCTGGAGAGGGTGAAGGAGGGCAAACTAAAGCAGCTATTTATTCTGTGAATCTTTGATTTTGTATTGATGTTGAATATTAACAGCGGCTAGTTTGTGGTCAGAACTGACTCTCTAAGTCCCTTTGTAATGCACCCCATGTTCCCCATCTAAAAGGGCTATGTACCCTTATGGTGGAAAAAGATTACCTGGACCAGCCCATAGCATTTCAAAATAGATACACTAGATGGCGATAAAGTTAACAATATAATGCATGTGTCACCGACTAGTGAAGTCAGGAATACTCATCAACTCTTTGTCATGTAGGGGAGGGGAGTGGAGGGGAAGGGGGGGGGAAGTAAGTATGTTATAATGCACTTCATTTAACAACTTTCAAACACAGGTTAGAAACAGGAATTCTGGGAAAAATACATTTCTGGTGGATCACAAAAATATGTTTGCTTACTAATCCAATAGGTGTAGCTATAATACAGTGACAGTGTTTGGTTCAAGTTCACTTTCTCAGCCATAGTCTAAAACTCAAGTGGAAGTTAGGCCTAGCTGTTTACCTCACATATGAAGGCTGGGTTGCATATAGGACATCTTCTGAAATACAACAGACAGTTTGTACCATTTGTGTGTTACAAGTGTAAAATATATATTTAAACGGTGTTCTTTGAGCATGGTCTAAAATCATGTTTTAGGAAATGTCCAGAATGCAACTAATACAGCACTAGAAGGACAGATGGTAGGAGACAATATTTGTGTGTTACACATGTGAAATACCTTTTGAAACAGTTGTCCGTGAACATGGTCTAAAATTGTGTTTCAAGCAATTTCCATACTCTAATTAGTACTGTACAGAACTGTAAGGAGAGATGATATGAGACATCATTTGTTTTAGAACGGTGAATTATATTTTCTAAACAGTTTACCAAATCATGTTTTAGGCAATTTACACAATGCAACTAGTTATCCTGGGTGTCAGTCTGTTTCTGATCTCTTACCAACTCCTGAATGGAACTGTCATGTCACGTCTTCATAATGAGAACACAAACTGTTCTGGGATCAGGCTAGTGTAGAGTTGCATGGGAATGTAATGTATATGAAAGGGATGTGTCATGTTTCCCTCTTCCATCACCAAGTCAAGTACAATATGTGTCACGCCCTGACAAGGTGAACTCGGGTATTTTGGGTCAGGGTGTGTCATGTTGGGTATTTTTCCTTGGTTTGTTTTATGTTTACGTTTTAGCCTTGTGTTGGCTCTAGGTGGGTTATTTCTGTTGGGTTCTGTCGATTCCCAATCAGAGACAGCTGTCGCTAATTGTCTCTGATTGGGATCACATTTAAGTTGCTGTTTTTTTCCACGCTGTTTGTGGGGTGTTGTCTCTTTGTTTTTGAGCAAGTACCGTATCGGCATTTTCTTGTTTTGGTGTACGTGTTTATTCCAGTGTGTTGAATAAACATGTGTTCGCTCCCAGCTGCGCTTTGGTCCGCTTCCTCATTACCCGACGCCGATCATTACAGAACACAGGAACCAGGACCAAGCAGCGGGAGGAAAAGGAGCGCGAAGATGGGCTCGCGAGGGGAAGGAGTTCTGGACCTGGGAGGAGATCATGTCGGGGAAAGGACCCTGGCGGAAGGATTCCCAGGTCGAGGAGGAAAAGCCAGCCGGTGGAAGGAGTCGCAGACGGCGGTCAAGGAGGCCCGGAAGACACCAATAATTTTTTTTGGGGGGGGCTAATGGTGTGGTCCGGAAGGGCAGAGGAAGAGCCCAGACCACTGCTCTCGTTTCCACAACGTAGAAAAACACATGGTGGGAAAAAGCAATAAACACGGTCTTCAATAAACAATTCATCGTAGAAGTAGAATACTGCTCAGCGGTAGCGCTCTTCAGGCGGTTAACAGCTTCCTTCTGGCTTCTCTGGATGGCTTAGTGTCAGTGAGTAGAAAGGGAGTCGTAGCTAGAATCAGTAGGAGTGTCTATTGCGGGGGCGGCACTAGAGAAAATAAAAAGTGAGCCGCTGTTTGACAGATGGGGGGGTTTAGATCCGGAGCGGCTGCGCTTGTTCGACTCTTCCTTTTACCCTGTTGGCACGATGACAACAGAAGGGTGTGGTTGCTGGCGCGAAGGGGATAGGTTTTGTTGAATAAACAAGTTGTAAGGGATCACGATAGTGAATCATTCGAATGAGTTATTTTTTTTTAATGAACGAAAAACAAGGAACCAGTTTTTTTAACAACAACAATTAATACATGTAAAATGTAATGATATCATAAAACCGCCAGTATAGAAAAGACACAAGGCATTGCTGTTGAACCAGCCTAGGGTTACACAATCATAACTTCTAAATACGAGGTATTCACTGAGGTTCTCATATCTAGTTGCATGATGGGCCTGGACACATGTAGCCTACATGATGGAGAGTGTTTTACGCACGCCCAAAACCGGAGCGAAATGGCTAAAATAATGTAGGCCTGCCTACAATATAGAAAGGTCAGCAAATGTCAGCTCACTATTTTACTCCTCTCAAACTTGACCTTTTAATAAAGCTTTGTTGATTAAGATGCATTTCCAGTCGGTTTCACGAGACAAACAAACCGTTTATCAACAGCCTTGATTACTGGATAGGCTCTGCCTCCGATACCATAATACTGCTAAAATCAGCTTTTGGTTGGTTTTAAATATCCCTGCTAACGCTGGCTGAAATTAGCACTTATCACGATTTTAAGGACACACCTCAAATATTTCCACACCTCCCGTCTGAGCTCAAACGAGCTGATAGAAGACAGGTAAATTACCAATCCTTGCGCAACAGTTTGAAAATAGCAGAGCGCTGACTTTAACAGGTTGAAATTGCTAACGAATATGCGTGCATTTCACAGTAGCGCCACTTTAACGCCAGAAGAAAATAGAGCCTCTCCTAATATATATACAGTACCTGTCAAAAGTTTGGACACACCTACTCAATCAGTGCTTTTCTTTATTTGTACTATTCTCTAGATTGTAGAATAATAGTGAAGACATCAAAACTACGAAATAGCACATATGGAATCAAGTAGTAACCAAAAAAGTGTTAAACAAATTAAAATATATTTTAGATTTTAGAATCTTCAAATGAGCCACTCTTTGCCTTGATGACAGCTTTGCACACTCTTGTCATTCTCTCAACCACCTTCACCTGGAATGCTTTTCCAACAGTCTTGAAGGAGTTCCCACATATGCTGACCACTTGTTGGCTGCTTTTCCTTCACTCTGCGGTTCAACTCAACTCATCCCAAACCATCTCAATTGGGTTGAGGTCAGGTGATTGTGGAGTGGAGGCCAAGTCGTCTGATGCAGCACTCCATCACTCTCCTTGTTTGTCAAATAGCCCTTATACAGCCTGGAGGTGTGTTGGGTCATTGTCCTGTTGAAAAACAAATGACAGTCCGACTAAGCGCAAACCAGTTGGGATGGCATATCGCTGCAGAATGCGGTGGCAGCCATGCTGGTTATGTGTGCCTTGAATTCTAAATAAATCACAGACAGTGTCACCAGCAAAGCACCCCCACACCATCACACCTCCTCCTCCATGCTTCAGGGTGGGAACCACACATGCGGAGATCATCCGTTCACCTACTCTGTGTCTCACAAAGAAACGGCGGTTGGAACCAAAAATCTCAAATTTGGACTCATCAGACCAAAGGACAGGATTCCACCTGTCTAATGTCTATTGCTCGTGTTTCTTGGCCCAAGCAAGTTTCTTTTTATTATTGGTGTCCTTTAATAGTGGTTTCTTTGCAGCAATTCGACCATGAAGACCTGATTGACGCAGTCTCCTCTGAACAGTTGATGTTGAGATGTGTTTGTTACTTGAACTCTGTGAAGCATTTTTTAGGGCTGCAATCTGGAGGTGCAGTTAATTGCCCATTTCTGAGGCTGGTAACTCTAATGAACTTATCCTCTTTAGCAGAGGTAACTCTGGGTCTTCCTTTCCTGTGGCGGTCCTCATGAGAGCCAGTTTCATCAAAGCGCTTGATGGTTTTTGTGACTGCATTTGAACAAACCTTTAACGTTTTTGACATTTTCGGGATTGACTGACATTCATGTCTTAAAGTAATGATGGACTGTCGTTTCTCTTTGCTTATTTGAGCTGTTCTTGCCATAATATGGACTTGGTCTTTTAGCATATCAAATCAAATTGTATTAGTCACATGGACTGAATATAACAGGTGTAGTAGACCTTACAATGAAATGCTTACTTATGAGCCCCTAACCAACAATGCAGTTTCAAAAAAATGCAGATAAGAATAAGAGATAAAAGTAACAAGTAATTAAAGAGCAGCTGTGAAATAACAATATCGAGACTATATACAGGAGGGTACCGATACAGAGTCAATGTGCGGGGGCACCGGTTATTTGAGGAAGTATGTACATGTAGGTAGAGTTATTAAAGTGACTATGCATAGATGACAACAGAGCGTAGCAGTGGTGTAAAGAGGGGGTGAGGGGGGGGGCCTGCAAATAGTCCGGGTAGCAATTTGACTAGATGTTCAGAAGTCTTATGGCTTGAGGGTAGAAGCTGTTAAGAAGCCTTTTGGACCTAGACTTGGCGCTCCGGTATAGCTTGCCATGCGGTAGCAGAGAGAACAGTCTATGACTAGGGTGGCTGGAGTCTTTGACAATTTTTAGGGCCTTCCTCTGACACCGCCTGGTATAGAGGTCCTGGATGGCAGGAAGCTTGGCCCCAGTGATGTACTGGGCCGTTCGCACTACCCTCTGTAGTGCCTTGCGGTCGGAGGCCGAGCAGTTGCCATACCAGGCAGTGATGCAACCAGTCAGGATGCTCTCGATGGTGCAGCTGTAGAACCTTTTTGAGGATCTGAGGACCCATGCCCTCTTCACGACTGTCTTGGTGTGCTTGGACCATGTTAGTTTGTTGGTGATGTGGACACCAAGGAACCTCTCAACCTGCTCCACTGCAGCCCGGTTGATGAGAATGGGGGCATGCTCGGTCCTCATTTTCCTGTAGTCCCCAATCATCTCCTCTGTCTTGATCATGTTGAGGGAGAGGTTGTTGTCCTGGCACCACACGGCCAGGTCTCTGACCTCCTCCCTATAGGCTGTCTCGTCATTGTCAGTGATCAGGCCTACCACTGTTGTGTGATCTGCAAATTTAATGATGGTGTTGGAGTTGTGCCTGGCCGTGCAGTCATGAGTGAACAGGGAGTACAGGAGGGGACTGAGCACGCAACCCCGAGGGGCCCCTGTGTTGAGGATCAGCCTTGCGGATGTGTTGTTACTTACCCTTACCACCCGGGCGTGGCCCATCAGGAAGTCCAGGATCCAGTTGCAGAGGGAGGTGTTAGTCCCAGGGTCCTTCACTTATTGATGTGCTTTGAGGGCACTATGGTGTTGAACGCTGAGCTTTAGTAGATGAATAGCATTCTCACATAGGTGTTCCTTTTGTCCAGGTGGGAAAGGGCAGTGTGGAGTGCAATGGAGATTGCATCATCTGTGGATCTGTTGGGGTGGTATGCAAATTGGAGTGGGTCTACGGTTTCTGGCATGATGGTGTTGATGTGAGCCATGACCAGCCTTTCAAAGCACTTCATGGCTACAGACGTGAGTGCTTCGAGTCGGTAGTCATTTAGGCAGGTTACCTTAGTGTTCTTGGGCACAGGGACTTTGGTGATCTGCTTAAAACATATTATTATAGACTCGGACAAGGAGAGTTTGAAAATGTCAGTGAAGACACTTGCCTGTTGGTCAGCACATGCTCGCAGTACACGTCCTGGTAATCCGTCCGGCCCTGCGGCCTTGTGAATGTTGACCTGTGTAATGGTCTTACTCACATCGGCTGCGGAGAGCGTGATCACACTGTCTTCCAGAACAGCTGGTGCTTTCATGCATGTTTCAGTGTTATTTGCCTCGAAGCGAGCATAGAAGTAGTTTAGCTCATCTGGTAGGCTCGTGTCACTGGGCAGCTCTCGGCTGTTTTTCCCTTTGTAGTCTGTAATGGTTTGCAAGCCCTGCCACATCCGACGAGCATCAGAGCCGGTGTAGTACGATTCGATCTTAGTTCTGTATTGACGCTTTGCCTGTTTGATGGTTCGTCGGAAGGCATAGCGGGATTTCTTATTAGAGTCCGGGTTAGAGTCCCGCTCCTTGAAAGCTGCAGCTCTATCCTTTAGCTCAGTGCGGATGCTGCCTGTAATCCATGGCTTCTGGTTGGGGAATGTACGTACAGTCACTGTGGGGACGACATCATCGATACACTTATTGATGAAGCCAATGACTGATGTGGTGTACTCCTCAATGCCATCGGAGGAATCCCAGAACATATTCCAGTCTGTGCTATTAAAATAGTCCTTTAGCTTAGCATCTGCTTCCTCTGACCACTTTTTAATTGATCTGGTCACTGGTGCTTCCTGCTTTAATTTTTGCTTGTAAGCAGGAATCAGGAGGATAGAATTATGGTCAGATTTGAATTATTGTAACGATCGTTATATAAATAATCGGACCAAGGCGCAGCGTGAGTAAAGTTCCACATATTTATTACAGTGAAACTTCAAAACAACAAACAATTAACGAACGTGCAATACGTAGCGCACAAAGGCACTCATACAAACAATATCCCACAATGCAGGTGGGAAAAGGGACACACTAAGTATGATCCCCAATTAGAGGCAACGATGTTCAGCTGCCTCCAATTGGGAACCATACTCACACACCAACATAGAACTATAATAACTAGAAAACCCCCCTAGTCACGCTCTGACCTATTACACCATAGAGAACCCCGAGGGCTCTCTATGGTCAGGACGTGACAGTGCCCCCCCAAAAGGTGCGGACTCCGACCGCAAAACCTGAACCTAGATGGGGAGGGTTAGGGTGGGCAACTAGCGTCGGTGGCGGCTCTGGTGCGAGACATGGCACCCGCTCAGACTGCGGATCTGGCCATGAAGCTGGGCTGAACGCCGTGCCCGGACTGGGCACCGGAGCAGAGGAAGGCTCCGGCCATGGAGCAGGACTGGACGCCGTGCCTGGACTGGGCACCGGCGCAGAGGAAGGCTCCGGCTATGGAGCCGTGCCTGGACTAGGCACCGGCGCAGAGGAAGGCTCCAGCCATGGCACCGGCGCAGGAAGCTCTGGGCCGTGGACCGTCACTGGAGGCTCTGGACTGTGAACCGTCGCTGGAAGCTCCGGGCCGTTGACCGTCACTGGAGGTTCCGGGCTGTAGACTGTCGCTGGAGACTCAGGGCTGGTGACACACTCTTCAGGGCGAGTGCGTGGAGCCGGAACAGGATGTACCGGGCTGGCAAGGCGCACTGGAGGCCTGGTGCGTGGAGCCGGCACAGGTTTCACCGGACTGATGACCCGCTCCTCAGGGCACCTGTGCTGCAGTATACACCTAACCAACATCTCTCTCCGATCTCCCTCCTCCAACTGCTCCATCGACTCCCAGACGGTCTCTGGCTCTCTCCTCGGCTCGACCGACCGCCCCTTGTGCCCCCCCCAAAAAAACCTTGGGGTTGCCCTTGGGCTGTTTGTGGCCGTGGACCCCGGCGTCGTCGCTGTCCTCCTATACTCCTCGGCGACTCCTGCCAAGGAAGGGTCTCGCATCCACCCAGTATTTCTTCCCATGTCCAACTCTCCTTTACCTCCTGGGCATGCTGCTTGGTCCTGTAAGGGTGGGATATTCTGTCACGATCGTTATATAAATAATCGGACCAAGGCGCAGCGTGAGTAGAGTTCCAATTATTTATTACAGTGAAACTTCAAAACAACAAAGAATCAACGAACGTGCAATACGTAGCACACATAGGCACTCATACAAACAATATCCCACAACGCAGGTGGAAAAAGGGACACACTAAGTATGGTCCCAAATTAGAGGCAACGATATTCAGCTGCCTCCAATTGGGAACCATACTCACACACTAACATAGAACTATAATAACTAGGAAACCCCCCTAGTCACGCTCTGACCTATTACACCATAGAGAACCCCCGAGGGCTCTCTATGGTCAGGGCGTGACAATTATGGTCAGAATGGAGGATGAGGGAGAGCTTTGTATGCGTCTCTGTGTGTGGAGTATAGGTGGTCCAGAGTTATTTTTCCTCTGGTTGCACATTTAACATAAATCTTCAATAAAATTCCAACCAAAAATCCATTCTCTTTAGGAATGAATATGAACTCAGCTCGCTCCCAAGGCGGCGTGCGTGACTGAACTCATGCCTTATCCTGGGACACCAGTTTACCACAGCTCTTATTCGCTCTAAATTCACAGTAAAAGCATGAAACAAGGTTCTAAAGACTGTTGACATCTAGTGGGAGCCTTAGGAAGTGCAACATGATCCCGTTAACTACAAATTGGACAGGGAATCATTTGAAAAACTACAAGCCTCAGATTTCCCACTTCCTGGTTGAATTTTTCTCTGGTTTTTGCCTGTCATATGAGTTCTGTTATACTCACAGACATCATTCAAACAGTTTTAGAAACTTCAGAGTATCCAAATTATCAAAATCTACTAATAATATACATATCCTACCTTCTGGGCCCGAGTAGCAGGCAGTTTAATTTGGATACGTTTTTCATCCGGCCATGAAAATACTGCCCCCTAGGTTTTAACATGCTGAAAGAAATTTGGTAAAATGGATTTAAGTTTCCCTGCATTAAAGTCCCTGGCTACTAGGAGCGCCTCTTCTGGGTGAGTGTTTTCTTGTTTGCTTATGGCGGAATACAGCTCATTCAATGTCGTCTTAGTGTCAGCCTCTGACTGTGGTGGTATGTAAACAGCTACGAAGAATACAGGTGAAAACTCTCTTGGTAGGTAGTGTGATCTACAGCTTATCATGAGATACTCTACCTCAGGCGAGCAATAGCTCGAGACTTCCTTAGATATCGTGCACCAGCTGTTGTTTACAAAAATACATAGACCGCCACCCCTTGTCTTACCAGGCACCTCTGTTCTATCCTGCCGGTACATCGTATAACCAGCCATGTTGATGATGTTGTCGTCGTTCAGCCATGCCTCCGTGAAGTATAAAATGTTAAAGTTTTCAATGTCCCGTTGGTAGTTTAATCTTCCGCGTAACTTGTCAATTTTTTTGTCCAAAGATTTCACGTTTGCTAGCAGAATGGAGGGAAGTGGGGGTTTATTCGATCGTCTACGAATTCTCAGAAGGCAGCCCGAACTTCGGCCCCTCTTTCTCCGCCTCCTCTTCATGCAGATCACGGGAATTGGGGCATGTTCCCGAGAAAGCAGTGTATCCTTTGCTTTGGGCTCGTCAGAGTTGTGAAAAGAAAAAGAGGATTCTGCTAGTCCGTGGTGAGTAATTGCAGTCCTGAAGTCTAGAAGTTATTTTTGGTCATAAGAGACGGTAGTGGCAACATTATGTACAGAATAAGTAAAAAAATAAGTTACAAACAACGCAAATAAACAAACAAAAAAACACAATCGGCTGGGGGGCATGTAAAACGTCTGCCATCTTCTCCGGCGACATCTTACACAAATAGGGCTATCTTCTGTTTGCCAACCCTACCTTGTCACAACACAACTGGTTGGCTCAAACCCATTAAGATGGAAATAAATTCCACAAATTAACTTTTAATAAGGCACGCCTGTTAATTGAAGTGCATTCCAGGTTACTACCTCATGAAGTTGGTTGAGAGAATGCCAAGAGCGTGCAAAGCTGTCATCAAGGCAAAGGGTGTCTACTTTGAAGAATCTCAAATATAAAATATATTTTGATTTGTTTAACACTTTTTTGGTTACTACATGATTCCATATGTGCTATTTCATAGTTTTGATGTCTTCACTACTATTCTATAATGTAGAAAATAGTTAAAATAAAGAAAAACCCTGGAATGAGTAGTTCTGCACAAACTTTTGACTGGTACTGTATGTCTGAAAGCTATCAAAGTAACAGTAAGTAATTAGTGGTAATTACCTATTATTACACAGCATTTAAAACCACAATAATCCCCCCTGCAACTTATATTTCGTTGCGTGCTCAACATTAAGACATTCGTGTTACAGTCGACAATAAAAAGTCCTCATATATTCTTCTCCCTCGGATGAAGATAACACTGACCTGAGTGGGCGGGTGCAGTGTCCAGATGCGAATTTCCAAGAGCTCTAATTGGTTGGGAATGGCAAGGCTATGATGGATGAGGGATAATTTAGGTAAGCTGAGCAGCCAAACTAACGAGACGTAAGGGAAACTGAAGGGGACTGTGAGGGGAAGTTAGGTAGAGAGGAGAGGAGCAGGACGGACGTTTTTACATAAATAAATATCATCAATAGAACAACAATAAAAAGTGAAGTGGTGAGACTAGAGTAAAAGTACAGTCATAAATGATAACGTGCTAAAAACAGCAGTCAGCTATGTAGATGTGCAGGGGGTGAAGTTGGGAGCCAGACTATCACACAGTGCCTGTAGAGAGACACTGATGAAGTGTGTGTGAGTTATGCTGGTGGCGACAGCAGAGTAGAGCGTGACATGCCAGTGTTTGTTCCTGAGGGGATGTGTTTTCTTGGTCTTGGATCTACAAAGTGACAGCCTTACAGAATATCCCCTTTACTCTATATCTAAAGGTCCTATACCTCTGCCTGCCCAACGGACCTGTACCCCCACCCAGTAGGTTTGTGTTGGCTGACCATGTCAGGAGAGATGTTTATGCCAGTCCACCAGCTCCACGACAGCAATGTGATTATCTCCTGCTTCCTAAAATCCTCTACCATGTCCTTTCTCTTCTTTGTGTTCAGCTCCACGTTGTTTCCACTGCACCTCGCTGTTAGACATTGCACTTCCTGTCTGTCTGTCTGTCTCGACATTGTTAGTCTCAGAATACATTTTGAGGAATCCTTTTTTTATTGTTATGAAGATGGAACATTCTGCATGAACAGCTTGGTCTCATGTACAATATGTAAAAAAAAAAAAACGAAATGTATGAAATGTTGCAAATTCTAGCTAGGTCTCTAGGTGGCTAACGTCAGCTAGCTGATTAACTTTAGCTAGACTAGGGGTTAGGGTTAAGGTTAGGAGTTAGGTTTAAGGGTTAAGGTTTGGGTTACCTAAAAGGGTTAAGTTTAGGGTTATGGGAAGGGTTAGCTAACATGCTAAGTAGTTGCAAAGTAGTAAGTAGTTGAATAGTTACTAATCAGCTGAAAAGTTGTCCGTAATGAGATTCAAACTCGCAACCTTTGGGTTGCTAGAAGTTCCCGTTATATGCCCGCCCATCCACCCTGACCAACAACTCTATTTTCCTTCTTGCCTTAAGTAACCATGTGTCTTATGTAACCATACCAAATGTAACATATCATACTAACTTGAATGTCCCAGATTTATATTTACTATGTTACATCTAGTCTATTTCTGAAATTCATAACATATAACACGTATTGCAATTTGTAACATACCATACAAAATGGGTCATGGACTAACACAAATGAATACATACCATATGAAACAGAACATAAACGTAACATATCATATTAAATGGAGTGTCTCGGATTTATGAATAGAATAATACAAAATGCTCTGAGACCAGGTTGCAATGAAAGATGTACTTTATTATTGTCAATGACTTGGCACACAACAATTCATCTTCCCATGGATAAGGCCTGTTAGACGTGATACCAATTCTGAGGCTTGGTTTTTTAAACTGATAATAATAATAATCAAAAGCGTTACTATTATAAGGCCTATCACCATCACCACCACACAGGCATTATCAGAGTGCTTTTCCTGCACAGGGACAGTGACTGTGACCGTGACAGCATCGGGAATTCCCCTCTCTTTAGAGCCAAAGAAACACTGGTAAAGGCCCTGATCAGAAAGCTGTAAGTTGTTGATGGTGAGGGACATGTCTCCCTGTCGGTAAGCATCGTTGGACACCGACACCCTGTTCTCAAACCCAGGGCCGTAGGTTATATTCCCTGCCGTGACATTCAGCACAGTCTGTCCATCCTTTTCCCAATAGATGTGTATCTCACTGTCAGGAGTTTGTTTTTTAGTTGAGCCGTGGCAACTAAGTTTGACATTATCTCCAACATGGAAAGATATTTTAGTGGGGATCAAAACTACTAGTTTTACATCCTGTAAAACCTTGTTGTTGCAGACACACTCATACCACCCCATGTCATTGTACTCAGCTGAGGAGATGGTGAGAGAGAGGTTTCCATTCTGGAGTTGAACCCTGTTCTCATAACCCTCTCCTGGGATTAAAACCCCTCGGTCAAGTTCAGCAACCGTCTTCTTGCTATCATGACGCCTCAACACAAGACGACCGTGACACAATGCAGAGCAGGAGAGTGAAATGGAACCGTTCAAAATCACTGTTTTAGTTATAATAGTGGAATATGAGGACGACATTGCATTGAGAAGGACGAGCAGGACCACAGCAAATGTTACCTTCCAACGCATGGTGATGTATCGTTAGATAGTACTAGTACTGAGACAGTAGTATTGTTCGATAGTACTAGTATTATTGTAAATATTGTAGTATATAGCAGTATATATAGCAGTGTATATTGTCAGCGGAGAGCTAGCTACCTACCGTGCACACAAACTATTAAAATGTCGCAATAGGCGGATGCTTTCACAACTTTCCGTTTCGTGCTCAGCAATCTCCAACTGTACAGAGTATATATTGTAGTATATAGCAGTATATAATGTAGTATATAGCAGTATATATCGTCAGCGGCGAGTTAGCTGGCCACTTGGCACCGACATCAATATCAGTAGTGGTATCAGAGCAGTACCAACATATGTATCGTTACCCGTAACCGTATTCTTAGCCAGTTACATTCAGATCCAATATGCCTATGCTTTCACAACTTTCCGTTTCCAACTGTACAGAGTATTGTAATGAAACAGCAGGGAGCAGGACTCGAACCGTCGACCTTCAAGCCCGAAATCCGGCGCGCTATCGACTGTGCCGCAAAAGCATAATCAAACGGCAGAATCGATATCCGCGCTTATAAAACCAGGGTAGTTACAGTATATATTGTAGTATATATCGTCAGCGGCGAGTTAACTGCCCACTTGGAACCAACATCAGTAACAAAGCCAGATCAATATATATATCGTTACCAGTAACCGTGTCTTCCATCCAATTCGATTTCAATCTGGCAAGCCGAGGATTTCAAAACGTTTCGGTTTCGTATTCGTACTTCTTATTTAGTATTTCGTATCGGGCTTAGCGATTCCTAACGTTTTAGATGAAAAACCCACACGAGTGATTTCAGCCACTGTCATTCAGGATAACGGTTATAAACAATGATATTTACAATAAACTGTTCTCAAATACAATAAAACTATAAACAAGCTACTGACATTAACTTCTTACTTAACTAATTTTAAACAGAAATAATAAACATTTATCACTACAGAAAATGCTACCCACAATCCTTCACGCACCTTCTGAAACCGGAAATGCTCCAGCCTTCTTCAGAAGTGTGCACTTGTTCACTCCCCCTCATGCGTTTAAAAGCACTGGATTGGTGATAGTATGGCTGGAGAGACTTCCCACCATATTCCTACAACCACTCCACTCATTTTAAATCCATGAGAGGAGGTATATAAATGAACAGTTCAGGAGAAGAGTAGAAAACTAGAATGTCGCCCTCTAGTTTCTTCATCTGCTCAAACAGATTGGTAAAAATAGACCCAACCTGGATTTAACCAATGTCTCAACTACCCTGCTTTTCCACAGGGTGGAGATCATTACCCAGTATTATATAGAATGTGAGACTAGGTCTCTCTATTCTCACCATACATCTAGGTGTGTGAGGGGGTTTCTGGCTGGTTAATGGGTGCTGTTTTTTCATCCGTTTACTATTGCTACAGAAAACTACCAGGGAATAAACTCTCTGGCTACTCTGGATACCCCCAAGCCATAAGACTCCTGAACAGGTAACCAAATGGATACCCGGACTATTTGCATTGTTTGCCCCCCCCCCAACCCCTCTTTTACGCTGCTGCTACTCTCTGTTTATCATATATGCATAGTTCCTTTAAATATACATTCATGTACATACTACCTCAATTGGGCCGACCACCAAGCTATCTGCATTGTGTCCCTCCACCCACCACCACCTCTTTTACGCTACTGCTACTCTCTATTCATCATATATGCATAGTCACTTTAACCATATCTACATGTACATACTACCTCAATCAGCCTGACTAACCGGTGTCTGTATGTAGCTCGCTACATAGATTCAGTAACATTTTTCTGAGACTAAACCCTGAGCCCAACCCTGTCCTGGATGCCCAGCAGGCCTACTGCTACTGTCCTGGATGTCCAGCAGGGTTACTGCTACTGTCCTGGATTCCCAAGCAGGCCTACTGCTACTGTCCTGGATGTCCAGCAGGGTTACTGCTACTGTCCTGGATGTCCAGCAGGGTTACTGCTACTGTCCTGGATGCCCAGCAGGCCTACTGCTACTGTCCTGGATGCCGATCAGGGTTAATGCTACTGTCCTGGATGCCCAGCAGGCCTACTGCTACTGTCCTGGATGTCCAGCAGGGTTACTGCTACTGTCCTGGATGTCCAGCTGGGTTACTGCTACTGTCCTGGATGTCCAGCAGGGTTACTGCTACTGTCCTGGATGCCAATCAGGGTTACTGCTACTGTCCTGGATGCCCAGCAGGGTTACTGCTACTGTCCTGGATGCCCAGCAGGGTTACTGCTACTGTCCTGGATGCCCAGCAGGGTTACTGCTACTGTCCTGGATGCCAATCAGGGTTACTGCTACTGTCCTGGATGTCCAGCAGGGTTACTGCTACTGTCCTGGATGCCCAGCAGGGTTACTGCTACTGTCCTGGATGTCCAGCAGGGTTACTGCTACTGTCCTGGATGTCCAGCAGGGTTACTGCTACTGTCCTGGATGTCCAGCAGGGTTACTGCTACTGTCCTGGATGTCCAGCAGGGTTACTGCTACTGTCCTGGATGCCCAGTAGGGTTACTTCTACTGTCCTGGATGCCCAGCAGGGTTACTGCTACTGTCCTGGATGTCCAGCAGGGTTACTGCTACTGTCCTGGATGTCCAGCAGGGTTACTGCTACTGTCCTGGATGTCCAGCAGGGTTACTGCTACTGTCCTGGATGTCCAGCAGGGTTACTGCTACTGTCCCTGGGGAAGACTGGGTGGATATGGTGGCTGGAAAACCCTGCTGACTGAGGCAGGAAGTGTAGTGGAGGGACATATAGTCTACCATCTCCATCTGCATGGGCTGATGAGCCAGGGGTTATACATCACTGCTTGCATCCCTACCATCTGGGCCTGGGGCATCTGGGCATACAAGGCCTGGACTTGGGCCTGTTGGGCTTGATGGGCTTGCGACTGGTGGGCATTTAGGGCCTGGGTGTGGGCCTGATAAAGCCTATGGATTGAGTAGAATATAATATAACTTTGTGCCAAGGATGCAAGTTGTATATACATGTAGTTATTACCATGCATGAAATGCCCACATTGTAGCCTGTACTTTTAATATATTCACTGATCATGTACTTTACCTCGGCAAATAAAGGTGCAGTTCAGGTATGAATGTTTTTGAGATTATTTTTCAGTCATATCCAAAACCAGGAGGATCAAATTCCAGTCTTTGATGCTGTGTCTGCATGGATGTATTACATTTATACACTTCAACAGTGTTTACAATCTTGGTCCTGGGACATCAATGGTTACATATTGTAACTATGCAATAGTTTAACTAGTTAAAGGATGATTTGTAATTCATATATACAGAAATAGAATTAAAAAAAACTTCTCTCTCCCTTCTCTCACCCCCTTCTCTCTCCCCCTCTCCTCCTCCTCCCTCCCTCCCTCCCTCTTCTCTCTCCCCTTCTCTCCCTTCTTTGTCCCCCTTCTCCCCCTCTCTCTGCCCCTCTCCCCTTCTCTCTCCCCATCTCCCTCTCTC